>NC_056743.1:1862459424-1862551924 GCF_019279795.1 Protopterus annectens | reverse complement strand
AAAACTTGAATTCCACAATACAAATGGTCAAGCGTGTTCATCCGGAAAATACTAGGACTTCTTTTGAACCCCCTCTATATCACCATCCCCTGCATTTACATTGCACAGTCAGTAGGCCTACGTCTACCCATTCTATTCAGATATTGGACAGGTGGAGGGTGAGGACATTGATCTGAAAAGTGTGGCTACTGTGGCTTCAGTGCCAGTTGAGTATAGCCATAGCCAAAATGTGGGCAAGGTGCAATTAGGAGGATTGATAGGGGTGCCTGCTATCCCTCCTTCACCTAGTGCAGGAGTCACTTCCTGTGCCACTCTACATATGTTTAGGGCCATCATGTTGGCACAGGCATGTTCCCAGAGGTGCTCCAGGAAATGCCTATGGTTGTGGATGTGGCTTAGGCTGATGTGTGACTGCCTTCACTGTGTTGCCAATTCGCTGGATCGGATGAATGACATGTTGGAAAGAGTGTTGTCTGTGATGGACCAAGGGGTGTATGTCAGGGAATGAGCAGTGTCTGTGATGGAACATCTGCTGGGAGGGGAATGTCATCCTCATGGGCATAGGTCAGCCACAACATCTGCTGATAGCAATTGTGACTGTGCCCGATCACACTCCCTTAGTGGCAGTAGTTCCACTTCTCTATCAGTGAGTGTGCTGTGCACTCTCAGATGTGACAGGCCATGGAGTCATGGTCCTGGGCATTCCCATGAAGGGAGATCATCCAACAGACAGCAGTCATGTTCAGTTAGCAACACTGCATCTGAGCATAATCCTGAATGTAACATACTAGTGCAACTCCTGGCAGAGACAGTTCTCATGGTTGGGGGTGACAATGATGAACTGCCACCTCTACTGTGTATGGCTTACACCTGTCTAACACACCATGATGTAGTGCTAGCACACAGCTTGGCTGTAGTTCATGCACACACTCACACATCAATTTCACCTGGAGGACCCCTATGGACACACACAACAGTTACTTATTTTGTCCTACTGCTCATTTTTTTTATTCAAATGTCTGCCTCCTTCTCCTTCATACTCACACACACTCACTGACCTGTGTCAACCTAGGCTTCTTGGCCCCCACACAACATCCTGTGTAAGTGATAACTGTGACATATCCCTGTGTTCTTCTTTTTGATTCTGGGATATAAAATCTGTGTCTGATTCTCAGGGTGCATAACTAACTTACTGCTTACTATATCTGCACTGGTGCTGTGGAAATATTCATTATACCTGTGACTTATATTGCATTTGAAAATTTAGAGAGTTAATATCATCCACATATCACAACTTTATACTGAATGCTGTTGTAAGAGTTGCAAATTCAGAAACTACAATGTGTATCATTGCTTTGCAAATTCTCTCTGTAATGACCACCACACATAACGCCCTGTGCAAGTGATAACTGTGCCATATCCCTTTCTTCTACAATTTGAATTCAGGGAGACAAAGGCTTTCTATCCAATACTCAGGGTGTATAGCTAACTTACTACTTAGTATATCTGCATTTGTGGTGTTTAACCGGTCATTTTATGTTTAACTAATATTGATCTTGTTAAGTTCCACAACTGATAGCATCAATATGGCACAGCATTAAAGTGGATGCTCTTGTGAGGGGTGTGAAGTAAGAAACTGCAATGTATATAATTACTTTCTGACATGTCTCTTACAGGATTTTCAAGTACAAGTGTATGGTGCAAATCTTAGACCACACCATGATATTCTGATCTTAGGACTGTATGGCAGCACAGCAATTTTTTTTCCCTTTCCTTAGTGTTCTTCATTTAAAGTTCTTATTTGTTGCCACTGTTTGCTTTTGCATCAGAGGGGAGCCACCAGCTGCTGTGGGTTTAAGCAGACATATTCATGCTCAGTATTCCGTTTCACTGGCTAACAGATGATAACTAGCGCACTCACTCACTACCTACTCCTACTCACATGCATATAGTAACATTGATGGTAGACAACTCACACAACCTTTACCTTCCCATGTATTGGGTGTGTACTGCTTGCATCAGACAGAGTCAGCCCTGAAGTAACACTGTGGCAACTGCTGCATTTACAAGATATGTCCTGAACCTGGAGTGTCTTGTTTAATAATATCATAGCAAATCCTTGTATTTCATCACTTGGTATAGTAAGCGAATCAAAGGCGGGAGATTTGTACAGAAATTACCTTAACATCTGACTGTAGAGACTTATTTGACGTATATGTGTCTATTAGCAAGTAGTAGGCCTTCTCTCTGGGGGTGACAGTCCAAATTCAACTACTATTCTGCATATATGATTGTTTTCTTGCTGTTGAAGAAATGGATAGCTATGTTTTTTTCCTACCACCCTTCTGCACATTCATGCACTCCTTTTACTTTGTTCTTCACCCTGCTTGCTCCCCCATTTCAGCACTTTCTTATCTTCCACATTTCTTTTCTTTAGAGACTTAATGGGCAATGGTGAAAATAGAGAAACAATGTGCAGTAACGGCAAAAAGCAGTTACAAGTGTTAAATAAAGCTGTATTCGTAATCAGTACCATCTAACCCAAAGACGTACATATTACTGCATTGAGTGCATGAGCCCATGCTGCCACAGAGTTGGTTAATTAGCAGGTATATTTTAGAGACTCCATACCAGCTATCACACCTTGGAAATGCAGCTTGAATTCGCACACTGCTTACATGGCTCAGCTCAACTGGGTAGAAGGCATATCTCTCAACTGTACAGATTTTTGCAGAATATCCAGGTTTTTACCTTATATTTTTGATCTATTTCCCATTCAATGTGTGACTTTCAATCAAGTGACTGGGATGATCTGAGCATTGCAGTCACTAAATAATGATATACATTTGTGTTTCAGTCTTCATATCCTTCAGACAAAATGCATGCTACGACAAATCCTGTTATGCTAGCAACTTTGTAAGTTAATAAGGGCAATAATTAACATCTGCCCCTATTTTTGAGCCTTTGTCTCCCTCCATTCTGTCAGGCCTTGTCTGGAGTTTTTGCGCTAATAAGTTGAGATACATGGTAGAAAGTCATCTATGTTCCCATGGACAATATCCATACTGATGCCTTCCTTACCCTTGCACATAACACTTATTAGTCGTATGGGGTTTTAGTTGTATTTCTGGATGCTACTAGTTTGATGTGCATTGTAAATCACACAACATTTATTATTAATTTGTGTAGTGAGATAGGGCTCTTAGTTGTTAATGTTTTCATATTTATTTGTATGTCATAAAGAGAAAATGGACAGTAAACATCAGTGATACAACATAAATATATAGATTTTGATAGGTGGTGAGTGGGAGGATTGTGCATAGTTAAGCAGTGGACAAACTCGTGCCATATTGCTGAAGTTAACCAAATTGTATTGAGTCACTAAAATATACCTGCTAATTAAGTGACACTGTAGCAGCATGTGTTAATGCATTGTTGTTGGAGACAGATGTTACTGGGTTCAGTTATTGATTAGGTAGTTATCTTTCAAGTCTCTATAATACTTTGAATTATATTTACATATTTTGCTGCTTTTCCACATTGCTTTGATGGCGTGCAATGCACACCATAATACAATTATGTTTTAAAGAAAAGAAACGGGATTGCATACACCTGGATTTGAATCCAGTACCATCTGGGTCCCCAAAAAGGAATGGATCACTGCATTAATAAATGGTGCCACAGAAGCAGATGAGTACCAGGTGTATTTTAGAGTCTGAATAATAATTGCAGATTTAACTGTTGTTGCATACACCTGTTACTTAACTGACTCTCTGGTTGCAGGTATTAATTCACTAAATGCCTGTATACCCCCTCCTAACTTGTACTCCCTCTACCTTCATCCTTTTTCCATTGTCTCCCTTCATCCTTTTTCCATAAACTCCACTTAACATTACCCTTCCAATTTCTCCACCTACTTTACCTCTTCTTTCTACCTTAGATATTGTAGGCATACCATCCACATACAATCAGAATACTTATCATCCCTAAATGGGTGCAGAAGCTACTAATATTGCTATTTAGTGAAATCCATTTATTTTACTGTTGTTATTACATTATTACATCTCTACTACTTTTATAACATTTAATACCTTGTATTAACTTCTGCTGATTTTTTTTTGCATTGTTAATTCTTGTATGAACTTCTGTTTGATTTTTTGCATTTTAAAAATTGTATCAACTTCTGTTAATATTTGCATTGTATGTCTGTACGTGGAGCTTTTCTCCCCAGGCCTCCATTGAAAAAGGGCTCAACTCGGCCCAATGGACTTTCACGGTTAATAAACTGCAAATAAATAAATAATGCAGTGATACATTCCATTTTGGGGCCAGATGGCACTGGTTCTGAATATAGCTGTGTGTAATAAAGTAACAGCTTTTATATAGCCATTGCTTAGCAGTGATGCACAATGTACACAATGTCACAATAATGCTTTGTAAAAATATAAATGGGCATCATGCAATAATGCTTTATACAACATTAACTGGGATTGTGCAATAATGCTTCATACAAAATTAATGGGGAAGATAGGTAGTGGTGATATGGGGACTAAGCATGGCGGAGTACAAAGGGACATCCTTGCTAAACTGTGACAATTGCTATTAATTGTATAAATTACATGTGCTTCTTAACTGACTCTTTGGCAGCAGGTGTTTTAAATGCATTGTTGTTGGAGGTAGATGTTACTGGGTCAGAATATGGGTGTAGGTAGCAGTATTGCAAGTATCTATGATACTTTTAAATACATTTATGTATATTGCTTCCATTTACCACTGCAGTGCATTGCTCTGCAATGTGCACCGTCATGCAATAATTCTTTAAAGAAGAAATAGAGAAGATAGGAACGTGGTGAAATGTGGAGCAAGAAGGGGAGGAACAAAATGAAAGCAGGGCAGGAATGTGCAGGAGGGATGTAGGAAAGAACCATAACTATCCATTTCTTCAACAGTAAAACAAATTATCATATATGCAGAATATTAGCTGAATTTGGACTGTCACCTCCAGAGACAGGGGTGACAACAACACAACAATGTTTTATAGCCAATTGGACCAAACCAAGGGTGTCAAGATGACACATTTTTGAAATGGAGAGCTATGTATGGGATGATTTATTTTGAGAGAGAGAAATGAATGCTGGGGAAGGGACATAGGTATGTATGGGTCAGGTAGGTTGGGCAGGTGAGGAAACAATCATAGATAGGGCATATGTGATGCCCTCCACCAGACCAGTAATCAAGGATCCTCAATCCTCACTACTGGCAATAGTGGGGATGTACACTCGGAAGGATGACAGGTACACACACAGTATTTCCAGATGCAGCTTTCTGCATCAAGTGCAATTTCCCTTAAGAGTACACAGAGATCACAGTCAGTCTGGGGCTGGTTCCAACCTCTTTCTCCAGATCCCCAATAATACTCCCCACTGCACAGCTATAGAGTTGTGATCTCAGTTGAGTGGCCAAGCCAAGACCTCCAGCACCCTGTCTGTCCAACCAGTGCTTCGTGTCCCTGCCTAAGTAGCTGACACACATTCTTTGAGGTTTGATTTAGATACAAACACACACACACTCCTGAGAAAGGCTGGCACAGGTTTATTTGCTATGACCCTTTATGCCCAGACTATAAGATAGTTCCAGCTGCCACCAGCCAAGTCTTTATCAACTACTTAACAAAGGCTGCCCAATCCTACTGTATAATGTTAACATTATCCAAATGGTAGTCTGACCAAGAGCAAGGCTATTTAGGAGTGGCCTGTACAGTGTATCCAGATAGATATGCACGTATTCTAAGAGCTTAAATATGTCTCACAAATAGCCAGAAATATAGGTTTAAATATATTTAATAATAATAAAATAACAAGACAATATTCAGTACACAAACACAGTTACTTCAGAGTTCAAAATCTCAGGAAGTATTTAAAACAACATTGCAGAACAGTCTCAAATAAATAAAGAAAACATCTAAACTAATCTTTAGTATATCCCTAACTATATCTAAAAGAGTTACTATGCCATAAAAACTTACAGCAAGGCAAGTGAAGATGTAGTGATGATGAGTGGATGTTTCCAGGTCAAAGACAAAATACAAAATGCCCAGTCTTTCTCTGAGAGAGTTCTTAAATTAATATCAAATATTACTGCTGGGTTAACTTTGATGACATCACTTTTTGTCAGCTGACTTCAGTTCCCAGGCTAAACCTCTTTTTCTCAAAAACTACAGAATTTAGCAGCTCTCTGTGAGAATACATAGCCTTCAGATGTTTGTACCTGCTAGAGGAGATAAAACAATAAAACACTTCTGCATCTCAAACCTAGTAATTACTTCTCTTTCAAGACAATACAAACAACTTCTAGCTCTAGATATTATGTCTGCTTCTGCATTGAAACTATATTTTATGACACAATCGTAAAACAATTTAATTTCAACTTTCTTGATGTTTTGCAAGTTAACTCTGTATGTTCCAGTTTCTACTTTTAAAACATATACATTTGCAAAGGTATATTGTTTATACACATTTCTGTTCTTTTCAAGTAGGGAACACTGTGGAGACATCCTTGAAGCTCAGTGCTGTACAAACCCTGTTCAACACACACTTCTGTACCAGTAGTTTAATATACACACAACATATACTTCTAAAACATTTGGTAACACAAGCAATTGCATCATGATGGCACTCACAAATGACATATAACTATTTACAAAATTCCAGATAGCTGGGCTGGCAGTGTAACAAGCTTATTCATTCTATTCTTTCTTCCACCTTCCTACAAGGGCAGGGGATACAGTGACATCTTACCATAGCTGTTGACAAAGGTGGTTCTTCCCCCTCCAGTGAGATAAAGCCTTAATGGGCTTTCACATGTTGAGATCCCATTGCCTTTTCAGAAGGATGAAAGATTTAAAGTTGGCATCATACATTTGGATAAGGGAAGAGAAGTTTGAATTAATGGGTCATCCCTAATTGGCTGGAGTGAACATGATATCACATGTATCACTTCCTGGGATTCTGGCCTGCTCCTGCATTCTTCTCTACCAGTGAATGATAGCCTGTCTTCAGCCAAGAAAATATGCCTAGTAAGGCAGTAAGCCAAAGCTTTAAAATCTGTATGTATACAGAGCTGGTGTATATATATAGGAAATATAGGCAACTGTCTAGGGTACCCTGTTTTTGGAAAGGCTGCAAGGGAGCCCTCTTCAGTTCAATTGTTTACTTTTGAGATAAATGAAATATGTCATTTAGTTGCTGTAAAATAGATAAGTAAAATGTAGTGCCCTGCTTCAACAAGTTGCATCTGCCACTCAGAATGTCTGGTACCCTGGGGGGGTGCTTTGATCGACAATTCAAGTCAAGTTAAGCAATGTCACATTAGACTTGGGTGTTGCAAGGTTGCTGAGCAGAGACCTCACAATGTTCAAATTACTAAGAGTGAAGTGGTGACACTCTTAGTGTTGAGTGTCTACATCAATGTAATTTTTTTTTTGTTAATAAAAATCTAAACTCTCATACCTGGCTTTACTAATTAGCTGCATCTTCAACCTGGGAGTGGGGTAGTTAAGGACATTTAAGAGGAATGCTATGAAACAGACTGCAACAAGGTACAAATTATTATTTTCCCCCACGATGCTGGCAATGATCAACCAGATATTTTTGGATTATTTATAGGGTTTTGTGTGGAGTAACTTGGAATACTTTGGATAGTTATAGTGAAACTTATGTGGCATCAGACCTCATAGCGATAACTGATGGGTGTGGTTGAACATATCTCTAAACTGTATGTGATTTTGGGTCACAATTTTGGGGAGAAAATGCAATGAATTGAATCTAATTAATAATGACAACAATTAGAATTGCAGACCTGTTTGCTTCAGAAAATGTATGTTATTTCTCATAGTCTTATTTTGACATCTCCTCATGTTAATAGTACTAATATTTTAAAATGTGTGATCCTGGAGGTAAGAGGTTGAGAGCTAAGAGGCTGAGGTTGTTATTTCACATTCTGTTATTCTGTCAAGTCTTCATGTTACTGGTGCTAATATGTTAAAATGTTTCTCTGACTATTCTCTTTCTTTCTTTTGTCTCTTGGATTTGTCCCTGATTTGGGAGGTGAGAGGTTAGGAGCTATGAGGTTGGGGTTGGCTGGATGAAAGTAACTTATGATTTTGTCTTTTGTTCATTTTTAAGCAGTCACTACTATCTGGCATTGCAGGATTCATGTGTATTTGAAAGAGTTAAGATGAACTACTTAACATGATACTTGATATGCACAAACAGAGTAGATAGAATCATTGAGCTGTGTATGGGGGACAATGACAAGCTGCAAGCTGTTGTTTACTTATTATTCTGACTATGTAAAAATAGTGTGGTTTGTGTGAAGCAACCTGGAATATTTTAATTGGTGGTAACTGGAACAAAGGTGAAATGTACTACATGGCCATCCTCTTTCTATTGCAGACCAATATCTGAATTGCATACAGTTGTGGCTATAACTGCTTGGTGGTGGTTGTCTGGATTAAAGTAACTTATCCTCATATCAATTGCTAAGGCTTTAGTAATTTCTCAAAAAATGGGGGGGGGGGGTAAATACCCAAACATTCAGAGTTTCAAGGGGGTTGGTGGCCTGCACATATCAATGCTGTATAGGTGGGTTCTGATATGGGCTAAGTAGCTACTGAAGGCCTATGAATTTTCTAATGCATTTTATCACTTCTTTTTGAGAAATTAATGCAAACTGAATCCATCTATTGAAAACCATCCTTGTTCAGAGATGTACACTGAAGGACACTGTAGCTTACGTGGGGAGCTGGGGATGATGTCATTATTTCCTTAACTTTCCTCCCAAACCAAACAGATCACTATTTCAGTTGGGTAGAGACAGTGTAATCATTGCTTCAACTTCCTCACAAACATTAGAGGTGTGCAAAGAGGGTCACTAAACTTGTACAGAAGCAGTGTACTGACTAAAAGTAAGTTGAAAACATCATTGTAATTATTTTCCTAACAATTAAACATCAGGTACATATACAAGTGGCTATCTTTTGGGGGAGGGTAAAGATACATTTCTTTATGTATGTCTGATAGCAAGTATGTTCAATTTTTATTTCAGTTTTCACCAATTTTGACATCAGAGGGGTACACAGAAGGTTTCTGTCTTTTGCGGGTAGGGGCTGAGGAGTAATGCTTTATGAGAATATGACAGCAGTGACTTGAAATATATAATTGCAGCTATTTTTCATCTTAGTTTTCATCCTAGTTTAACACCAGATAGGGATATATAGAAAGTGACAACCCTTTTTTTTTAAACTGGCATAGGGAGGCAGTTACTATTTACAGATATGATTTAAATATTATCAGAAGTATTTGTCTTCCATATTTATTGAGCACTGCTATTTTGTTAATTTTGAGCATTAAGCATTGGATACAACTCACTTTTTTCTTGAAATAAAGTATGGCTGAATATCTTTCCTTATGTATGATTTTTGTACAGGCCATCATTGGATCAAACATTTGGGAAAACATTCTAAAATGTACCTTAAAACATCTATAAACCCATGGCTTTTGGTGCTTAACAGCCCTTAGACCTCAGCTTCATTTAGTTATTATAGTATAGTCTTGGTCATTTTGAGTGTGTGAAACTGATTCAGTGTTATTACAATGCAGATAGCCTTTTTCATTTTGGAGGATGTTGAAAGAATTCATAAAAAAACAACTTGAAGAGCAAGACTGAATTGTCTTAATCGTGACTTATGTTCTGGCCATCATTGGATTAAATGGTTGTTTAAAAAACTGTAAAATGCACCTCAGAGCATCTAGAGCCCCCATGGCTTCTGGGAGCCTTGGGACCCTCAGACCCTGACTTAATGTTATTATTTCTACTCCAGTTATTACAGTGTAATCTTGGTCAGTTGGGGATATTGGAAGGATTCAAAGAAAAGAAAAGCTGAAGCACAACACTGAATTTCTTCCTTTAATCATAGTTTTTTTATTCAAGCAATCAATGGATGTAAAGCTTGTTTAAAAAGAAAAATGTAAAATGCACCTCAGAAAAAACATCTAGAAAACCCTATAACTTCTGGGGGCCTTGCAGACTACAGCTTAACTCATTATAGCCGAGTGATGCCTCCAGGTGCATCTGCAGTTAACTCCTACTGATGCCACTATGCATCAAATATTGCTTCTTCATATTTGCATCAATAATTCCAAAACAATGCCATGTACAAGGTTTTAAAGATTTCATCTTAAACTTACACAATGGCAAACACAACTACATTAATATTTGACCTCAGTCTAATGCAGATAAATAGATATTAACTGTTGTTTTTATATTAATTTATATTGATATAATGTTCATATTTTTCTAAATTTCTCAACAACCAAGTAACACAGACAGAACTCCTTAGCTTCATATGAAAGCTCTCAGCCAGATGAATAAAATTCTGCCAAGAGTATATGTGTAACTTGAGTGGTTGCTAAGATATTGTAAGCTGTTTACAAAATAGTACAAATGTAATAGTTACTGTGTTTACTGTGACGTAAATTTTGGATTAAGACCTAGAAACTAAAGAATACTACCAATATAAAACAGTTTGTGCTGAAGAGGTTGTGATTTATACTTCTTTCATAACCCTTATGGTTCCAGAGATACGAACATTAGTTTGAAATGTGAGATATCATCATTTGATTCTGTGAAAAGGCTTAAGCTCCACCGATTGGAAGTTACAATGCAAACTTCCTGAGTTCCATTGGAGTGAATGAGTTAATACATTTGTTTCTACACAGTTATCAGAGAGCAGTCTTGCATACTTAAAATATGGTGAATGAATGAGTAAATGCAGTAAAAAACTGATGAGGAAGAGAAAATGTGAGGAAAAAGGAAGAAAACAATTATTTGGATGGTATGGGTAGGCCAATATAGGGGAACTTGATGATGTTCATAGGTAAATACTCGGCTATCAGTCTGCAGACTTTTACAAGCCCAGCCAGCAACCAGAGGCAAGAGTTAAACCCTATAACTTGTAGCTGTGAGGTAAAGGCCTTAACCGTTATGCTGACCCCACTTTTTGGTGGTTGAGGGTAGCATGGAGCCCTTTTCCTAGAGTTCCATTAACCTTAGACCAGCCCTGTACATATGTTAACCATTTGAAATATCAGGACTCACATAACTGAGTCTCGAAATATAGAAACTACAAGAATTGTATATACCATGTCCAAGATGGCTATTTCCCAGAATGTTCCCTTTTCTCCACTATATGGCAATGTCAGACTTTTTATATATAACTTTGGTGGTGGAGGGGCTTTCTGCCACATCAGAGGGGCTTGCCCCTCATAAAAATGAGTTTAATGGTGATAAACAATGTTCAAGATTTCCTCTACTCCTACAGTTTCAGCCTTTTTTGCAATCTGTCAGAACATATGACATACGAGTGCTGACATTTAAATAAGGAGTCTGTATATATTCATCTGTTTCCTATCATTCAGCTATTTTCTATTCAGACCATATACACATACTGTCTGTATTATCTGCCATTATGCCTGTTTACAAAATTCCCCTTCTCACTGTGTGTGCGTGTGTGTGTGTGTGTGTGTTTGTGTGTGTGTGTGTGTGTGTACATTTATATATATATATATATATATATATATATATATATATATATATATATATATGATATGGGTGTACTTTTTTTCATCAAAATTACACTTCACTGAATCGCAGATAAGTGACTCCACTTACCCAAAACCTTACTTTAGCAAAACTGCACTTCTCTACGTGACAAATTACTGAAAAAACAATAACTGAACATATAAGACAAAACAACACACACACATACATATTGTCCAATATTTTTGCAGGTGGACAAGCTCCCTGCACCCCCTCATGTGAGGGGCAGCATACCCCCACACCCCCTGCGCATTATATATACCAACTCCGTGGTCGCTCTACAGTGACAACACTGGTGGAGTCCCCGATACGCACTGTAGTGCAATCAGCATTTGACACACAGCCGCTGTAAATACAACCTACCATATAAAGAAGATTGCTCACACTACCCTGTCATCCATCAGTCTTCACAAGTATGGTATACTGAAGCAACATAAAAGCCATACACTTACATGTCTCACAGTACCAGCAGCAGACTAAATATGTGGATGAAACGGACTTCAGAAAAGTGAAGTTTCAAACAAGTGGGATTTTGGGTAAGTGGAATCACTTATCTGTGATTCGCTGAAGTATAATTTCAATGAAAAAAGCAGACCCCATGTGTGTGTGTGTGTGTATATATATATATATATATATATATATATATATATATATATATATATATATATATATATATATTTATAGGTCTACTTCATAACATTGAATTCCATAACATTGAGACCAAAACATCTAAATCCCAAAACACTGAAAACCCAAAACACTGAAAACTCAGAACAGTGAAAGTTCACTTCATAACATTGAAAACTACAATGCATATGTAAAAAAACATCCTCTCTCACCTAAAACAACATCTAACTAACAAACACACTTTCTACTATGCTTCTGCAGGATAGCAAGCCCCACTGCACTGCCCCACAACCCTGTAAATTAAATATACCAACTCCAAGATCGCACTACAGTGGAAAAAAGTTAATTTCCTAACCTCACTGTTTCACCATACACTGAGGTTATTAGAAAGTGTGTTAGTTAGTTAGGTATTGTTGAAAGTGGAGGGAATCTTATTTACTTGTGCAGTATATTTTTCAATGTTATGAAGCACACTTTCAATGTTCTGAGTTTTCAATGTTTTGGGTTTTCAGTGTTTTGAATTTTCAGTGTTATGAAATTCAGCATTATGAAATTTCAATGTTATGAAGTAGACTTCATATATGGAAACACTTTATAACCTCGAATTACTGAAATGTCGAATTTCAGTATCTCGAGACTATAAAGCCGAATGTTAAAAATAGCGAAAGGTCATAATGGCAAACTTGAATATATGTCGAATTCGTGGTTATGACCTTACGCTGCGTAATGTCCGGGATTGTGTTTTGATGGTGCGCGGTGCCATATGTGGATGTAGGTGTTATGTCATGTAAGTGTTTTCTAAGGGTTTTGAGTGGGAGTTAGAGTCTGTGTGAGTGTGCTGATTTGTTTGGTGTGTGTGTGAGGGGTCGGAGAATGCGCGTGTGTGAGTTGGCTTTTGTTTTGTGTTTGTGCGATCTCGGAGTTAGTATATATAAGTAGGGGGGTGTGGGGGCCACAGCCCCCCTCATGAGCGATGCAGGGGGGGCTTGTCCCCCTGCTTATGTGTGTATGAGTTGTGTATGTGTGTAGTTTTGTTTGTTTATGTTGTGATGTGGGTGTTGTGGTGTATGTGTGGTATAGTGTGTGCGTTTTTTTCGGTGTTGTGAATTTCACGGGGTTTTTTTTGTGTCGGTGTTTTGTGGATTCGGTTTTATAGTCTCGAGATACTGAAATTCGATATTTCAGTATTTCGAGGTTATAAAGTGAATATATATATATATATATATATATATATATATATATATATATATATATAGGAGAACTTTACATAATCGAATTACTGAAATGTCAAATTTCATATGGTCGAGACCATATGATCGATATTTCAGTAAATCGAATATGTAAAGTTTTAAAAAATAACACTTTACTTACCTTAAAATGTTACATGCACACAGAGGCAAGAATTCTTGTACGCTCTGTGTGTACATAATGTTTTTATCTTTTTTGCGGTGTTGACAGGAAGTAGGAAAGCTCCCGTTTTGCTCTTCTGCATACAGCGCAAAATGGGAGATTTCCCTTTTCCCCACTGTAGCACGATCTCGGAGTTGGTATATTAAGTAGGGGGGTGTGGGGGGCAAAAGCGATGTTTAACTTTTTTTTTTTTTTGGTTTCATTTTAGAAGTTCGAGTTTCCAAAACTCGATATTTTGGTTTCGACAATATGAATTTCGAGATGTTTTGGTAATTCGTGGTTCTAAAGTGAATCCACATATATATATATATATATATATATATATATATATATATATATATAATTCCCCTTCAAAACATCTAAAACCCACAACAGCTAAAATCATAACATCGAAGTCATAACATTTAAAACACACATCTAAAACCCATAACATCAAATTCCATAACATCTAAAATGTGCATCACAACATCGAACACTACAAATCACATGAAAATAACATCCACTCCACATATAACACCAAACTAATACACTTCTTCGTTCATTTCTGCAGGAGGGCAAGCCCCACTGCACCCCCATGGGGGTGGCCTCTGCCCCCCACCGCCCCTTATAAATTAAATATACCAACTCCAAGATTGCACTATAGTGGGAAAAGTTAATTTCCTAACCCCACTACATCACGATCACCATAAAGAATGTACACATAATGTCTATATCACTTAACCCATATGGCCTAAAAAACACATAGAGTGGCAAAATAAACACTATATAAATAGTATAAATTTCTACACTATATAAGTAATTATAGAAATAAAAACTACAATATCTCATAGTGATACCACAAGATTAACAGGTTAAACTATAACATTTACATGTTTGATGATATACTATTCAATATTATGCATTTTAGATGTTATAAAATTGAATGTTATGGGTTTTAGATGTTATGGTCTTGATGTTTTGATTTTAGATGCTATGAGTTTTAGATGTTTTGAATGGAACCATTTATGTGTGTGTATATATATATATATATATATATATATATATATATATGCATGTATGTATGTGTGTTTACCATTTGTATTTATCTATACTTATACTACTAGCTATTTATATCTCATTAATTATGATTTTGTTATTGTGACTGCCTTTTCGCTTTGGTCAAGACTGGAAACGGTCTGCAGACCAATTCAAATATCTGGTTCATTTTTATAAAACAAAACAAAAAATACATAATTTGCATTCCTTGTGTGTAATACTTATCTTTTCCAAGGTACTAACATGTGACAAGGTGGGCAATAACAATCACCATATCTGCCTTTTGAATGCACCTCTTCTCTTCATTTACACTTCTTGCAGAAACTAATACAGTGGATACCATATCTAGTAACTTGAAGTTTGGCTTTTAATGAGTAGAGCATTAGCTTGGTGCTGATCACAATATGTCTGTGGCTCTTCTGCTGACCAGTAAGTAGTAGTGGGTACCATATAATGAGTTTGCATATGGGGGTGACATGTTAATCTTACTCTACTGCCTGAATTGTATACAATATGTGCTTTGCAATTTTATAAACATGCCACCCATAAAAGGTTGTTTCTTATATCAATTAAACATGAATTGATAAGATTGTCATCTCTTTGTGGTATTTAGTGGAAATGACCTGGTAGTGTGCTGAAGGTCTAAAGAGAAAGATCTCAGTGTAACACAAGCTGATACTACATCCAAGGTAAGAAGATAGGACTGACAAAAACAGTTTATGCATCTTTCTTTATTTCTTTTCAACTTTACTGGAGACTAAATGAGTCTGAAATTCTTCCTGGATGCATTTAACACTATTCAGTTATTATTTTTTTAAGTTTCTATGTATGCAATAATTGAAGGATGAGCCACAATGATGCCTGGAAAACTCCATATTGCATTGTTGAATGAGAAGAAATTATGCAGGTTGTGGAATCAGATTCTTTCAGAGGAGATCTATAGTCAATGTCAGTTGAAGTGCCCAATCAATAGCTGCTCGCCAAACATATAAATATTTACAGGTAAAGCAGTGAAACCTGGGACCAGAAATTTCATGCATTTGACTTCTACTTTACGAGAAGAGTTCTGCAGTACGTTAGGATGCATTAACTGCCTTAATAGTGATAAGGAATGCCATGGGAGCTGATATAAATAAAGCTAAGCAGGGGGGGTGAAATCTCAAACATGTGTCTAGTTTGTAGATCATCTCCTCCCTCAGCTACCTTGGACATAACTACTATTAAGGACACACTACGACAACCCTCAGAAAAATAGTACAATGTTTTATATACAATTTCTAAGAAATTATTAGAATTCTCCAGGCCTCTTTTAGTTTTGAATCCATCCTGGTGTGTCTAGGAATGTTTGGCCTGAAGGGATTTAATAATGCCAGCAGGCAGTTTCTGCAATCTCATTGCAAGAAATAAAAGTAACAATAAACTGTTTGCTCCTGAAAAAAGCCACAAGTCTGGTAGTTTATTCATGTTGGCATACATGTCACAAGTGAGGTGATTCCCGATGCTAAGAAAGTTATTCAAATCTATGTATGATGGGTATGCAGTTCAAATTTAATGATGATCTTATAAAACAGTATTTTCTTTTTGGGTAGAATTAATGTTCAAAAAATTATATGAAACTTGTAGAACTTAATCAGGAAAATAAAAATAAAAACAGAACTAATTAATTTTGTATTCTTTTATATGAAAGCTGTCACTAAACAGTTGCTGCCCTTGATGTAAGTTGAGCTAAAGCAGTTCCTTGCTATATAGCTCATAGACTATAATTTATGCTTGAAAAAGTCTCCAAGATCAGAGAAGAACTACTATGTATCTATATAATATCACTTCCCTAAACTATATGTCAAACAATGTTGCTAAACTGTACCAAAAAGCTGTACTAACTGCTCATCGCAGTCCTTAACATGCAAATGCTAATTGTCATTTAAGAATTATCAATACTGTCTGTGGGGACATAGCAACACCTCTTCTTCAGCGGTGACCACAACTCTTAACATCTTGCATACTTTGTATAACCTTGGGCTGTCCTTTAAACAAGACAAAATATTGCCAGTATTAAATTTTCTACCAGTTTTGGTTGTCTCTAAATTCTGAGAACACAGCATTTCTTATTTACAACTTTGCTGAGATTTTGTACAATGTGTGGGATACTTGAGCCCACCAGTTTGTGACACTGGAAGGCTAAAGTCAGCAGGATCTCTGGTGCCTAGATATTACACCGACTTGTTATAAAGACACTTGATTCTCCTGTCACAAGTTGTTCCATGACTAAAAAGCCCAGTTATAAAAAAATAGCAATTAAAAGGAAAGTTGTAGTCAAATAATATCACCAATGTTTTCTTCATATGTACTTGTGGCTTTTTTGTCTTTTCTCCTGTTCCTGTCTTCATCTCTAAGGGTAGCTCAGGCAAGCAAAGGTTCCTACTGTTAATACCTCTGCAATATGGGGGGGGGGGTAAAGAGGTCCCTCTACTACCTATGTTTTATTTATATGTATGCTGATCTCCTTCTTAAAAGTTGCTAGTAGGGTTTTCATTTTACATGTTTGAAACATGTAAATGACATCAGTTCCTCTTCTTCAATGATGTGAAATGAAGATCAGCATCAACATGTTACACAGCCTACATTTATACAGGGTGTGTTTCCTGTTACACAGTCCTACATTTATACAGGGTGTGTTTCCTGTTACACAGTCCTACATTTATACAGGGTGTATTTAATGTTACACAGTCCTACATTTATGCAGGGTGTGTTTAATGTTACACAGTCCTACATTTATACAGGGTGTGTTTCCTGTTACACAGTCCAACATTTATACAGGGTGTGTTTCCTGTTACACAGTCCTACATTTATACAGGGAGTGTTTAATGTTACACAGCCCTACATTTATACAGGGTGTGTTTCCTGTTACACAGTCCTACATTTATACAGGGAGTGTTTAATGTTACACAGTCCTACATTTATACAGGGTGTGTTTTCTGTTACACAGTCCTACATTTATACAGGATGTGTTTCCTGTTACACAGTCCTACATTTATACAGGGTGTGTTTCCTGTTACACAGTCCTACATTCATACAGGGAGTGTTTCCTGTTACACAGTCCTACATTTGCACAGGGTGTGTTTCCTGTTACATAGACTTACATTTATACAGGGTGTGTTTCCTGTTACACAGTCCTACATTCATACAGGGAGTGTTTCCTGTTACACAGTCCTACATTTGCACAGGGTGTGTTTCCTGTTACATAGACTTACATTTATACAGGGTGTGTTTCCTGTTACACAGTCCTATGTTTATACAGGGTGTGTTTCCGGTTACACAGTCCTACATTTATACAGGGTGTGTTTCCTGTTACACAGTCCTACATTTATACAGGGTGTGTTTCCTGTTACACAGGCCTACATTTATACAAGGTGTGTTTCCTGTTACACAGTCCTACATTCATACAGGGTGTGTTTCCTGTTACACAGTCCTACATTTATACAGGGAATGTTTCCTGTTACACAGTCCTACATTCATACAGGGTGTGTTTCCTGTTACACAGTACTACATTTATACAAGGTGTGTTTCCTGTTACACAGTCCTACATTCATACAGGGTGTGTTTCCTATTACACAGTCCTGCATTTATACAGGGTGTGTTTCCTGTTACATAGTCCTGCATTTATACAGAGTGTTTCCTGTTACACATCCCACATTTATACAGGGTGTGTTTCCTGTTACACAGTCGTACATTTGTACAAGGTGTGTAATTCCTTTTTAGTGGTCTTTCAGTTTTGTTTTGTTTTTTTTCTCTCAGTTTTTTAAATTGGTGTGGTCAGGTCTGACACTTTAATGCTGAGTGTAACTTTATTTACAGGCATTACTAGTAACTGCAAGACTCATTACTCAGGAAACATCCCCTTGTTCTATTGTTATGTCAAGCATGATCAGGGTGGTTGGATATTTAGCCTGTGTGTATGGTTGTGCTGTTGTTGCATGCTGTAGTTTTGTTTGATGGTTGCATACGGTTCGTAGGTTTCCTTTTTATATACAGAAAGTTTGATAATAAAATATATTATGTAGACTAAAGTGAAGTGTAAAGCATTTTTGCAATTGTATTTTTGGTACATATACTGCAAGGTTATGTACCCACAGATTGCTAATTTATATTGATAACACACTTACATAGTTTTTTTTTTAATTCCTTCTATTTCCTTCATTAATGATTTTTTTACTTACTGTTTACATAAAGGTGTGTTCCTGATCCATTTGCAGCCACAGTTACCTTGTCAGATTTGAACTTCACACAGTAATACACCCCAGCATCTTCTAAGCGAATAAATGTAAATGCGATGGACTGATCAGTTATGTATGTAGGGCCTTCCATTACAGTCTTACTCACTCGTGGGTCTGGTTTCTCACTTTCAGACTGTGAGTACAGGAGCTGCTGCTGCTGATTGCCCCCCTTGTACCATCGGACAGGTCCGAGAGATTCTTCTGACAAAGTGCAGTTCATTATTGCAGTATTCCCTTCTTTGACAGTAACAAATGGGGTCTGGTATATTGTCAGTCCAGAAGTACCTGAAATAAATAAAATATTAAGAAATACAAGGTTATAGTCAAAGTTTTCCTGTGAAGGAAACATAATGACAATTCATTTATGAGTTCTTCAACAATCAAGACAGTAAACTTAAATAATGATGAGGACAACAAACCAGGTATACAGAGTCGGTGTGCACTCAGAAATGATCAAACACAAACTATGTTTAGCAAAATGTCTGCTGACTGTGATGCAACACATAACTGCAGATGTACCTTGTGAACAAATGCAGTTAGTGACAAATGAGCTGTATTATGCCTGTCTCATTGTGGTCCTATCAGTCTCCAAATGGTTTGTGTGGAACTTTGATTAATTTGTGTAACTCAGAAAAGTCCCTACTCATCTATGAAAGTAAGTAACTGTATTGTGAATTAAATATGATGTGGCAGATTAAAGTAAAACAATAGAGCAATTGCAAGATTTAAATTCTGTTATAATTCTCTATACATCAAATACTTAAAAAAACATTGTTTGATGATTTTGACTCTGATCGCATAATTCAGAAATATGTTAGTGGCCACCCTTAAGAATAAGTAAAGGCAACAGAAGGAAGATGAGCACATATACACTAATCTGTCACTGCATGTAGCCTCATGTGCTCTGTTATAACTCATCTGAGTCAAAGTGAATATTTACTGTAGCAGATAATGTGAAAGGGCACGTTTTATTGGAGGTATGTCAAAATGTTCTGAAGAAAGAATTGAACTGATACAGAACAATAAACTTACATATCCACAGTATGCAAAGCTACATAATAATGATAGTCCGTTCATGATATAATTGCATTAAATTTGATCAGCATGAAGTATAATTACAGTTTAATACCCGAATGCCCACATTCCTACACTGAGCATTGGCCAGGTATGTAGTATATTACGTTATATCTGATTTGCATAGTACAATAGCAGTACTTTTTCCTAGCTGTTACTAAGGTCTGCAAAACAGGAAGTGTAAGACATGTATTCACATTTCTAGCAGCTGTCACTCCTTCTCAAATGTAGGACAGGCAGGCTTGTGCTTTTGGGGGGATGGCTAAACCGAAAGAAAGAAAGGAAGGAAGGAAGGAAGGGAGGAAGGAGGGAAGGAAGGAAGGAAGGAAGGAAGGAAGGAAGGAAGGAAGGAAGGAAGGAGGGAGGGAAGGAAGGAGGGAAGGAAGAAAAAGAAAGAAAAGAAGGAAGAAAAAGGAAGGAAGGTAAGGGTAGGAGAGTGTGATAGAAGCTTACAAGGAACACAGAAAAGGTGTGATGTCATGCTGATACAAACTTGGTTAACTATATAAACTGACCTTGACATCATGGCTGAAGACAGGAGACAAGCATAAAGGGAAGAGGCAGGGACATCATGGGCAACATTAACTATCATTCTATAAACTGCAAATCCTACACACCCTACATTTGCAGACACACAGATTACTAGACTTTGTAATCACAAATACTAAAGGCTTGTCAGTGCATATGCCTACTAGAGGTACAAATATAACAACAAATATAAAATAAAACATAAAAATAAAATCCAAGATATAAATGACCAGCAAGACAAGGATCTTCCACAATAGAAATTTAATCCAACCTCTAGTGCCTCGGCAGTAGCCTTCCAAGGAGAATACATACAGAGAAAATGCAGCACATATTTATACAATAGTACAAATCAGTTAATCAGTCAATAAATCAATAAATCAATCAAACAATTCAACAATTAAACAATTAAAACACTTTTGATTCAAAATTTATATAAAAACTTTTCAATTGCAGTCTATATTAATGCCCCTAGAGGCTAAAGTGCTATATTTAAATATGAAAAGAGTTTCCTTATAAGGAGTGTTTTCTTTACATTAATATTATACTGTGTACTAGAACATGTTCTGTTCCTAATAAACCCTTTGGGTTGCTACTATCATGTTTTTTTAAAGTGCATTGCAAGTAGACTTTCTATTTTCTCATTTCTGATGTCCCTGACAAGTTCCTGCATCATCGTTTTAAATGCTCTTTTACTTTCACCCACATAGAACATTCCACATGGACATCTTAATGCATACACAATACTTTCTGTATTTCATGCAAACTTTGCATTAGGTTGAAAATGTACTGCAGTAATATACCAAAATGTTCTACTTACATACTGACATGTTGTACATCTGACACATGGATATGTTCGCAGCAAGTCAAGATTATAACTCAAACCTACACTAGGTCTTATAAATCTAGCATGAACTAGCATGTCCTTTATGTTTTTACCCCTTCTAAATGAGAAATTTAAATTCTTATCAAGTATATCTACCAAATCCCTGTATTTAAACACGGAAGTCCAATAAAATGTGATGGTTTGCTTAACTTCCTCTGCAAAACATATCATATGTCATAACTGCATGTATTTTCCTTAGATTATCTATCTGATTTTTCTTTTGATCTGTCCTGATATTTGTTATTATAACCACTACTAGACTTACAAATGATGCCTTTACTAAAATTATCCAAAGACAATAGCAATTCATCTGCATTATTACACCTTTCAATAAATAATTGTGACTTTTCTGTAATTCACTATTTAGTTCATCAGTATTGTTACACAACCTCCTTACCCTAGTCAATTCTCCAAAGGGTAGAGATTTTAAAAGATGTGGAGGATGACAGCTACTTGCATCCAAAAAGTGCAAACCAACCTCAAATTTCCGATATACTTTGGTGACAGTTTTCCCACTCTTACTTCCTTCTAGACGAATGTCCAAAAAATTCACTTTATTTCCTAACTGAAAACTATTAGATTTCAGCATAAATCTAATTCTTTGGAGGTCATCCAGAAAGTTTGCAACTTCTTCCTTACCCCCCTTACATATAAACATTAAATTGTCAATGTAGCTACAGTATTTGACTACATACTTTTTAAAGAACTCTTTTTGATAAAGAAATTCAAGCTCAGAAAATCCCATCATAATGCTGACATACATGGGGGCAAATTCCACCTCCATGGCTGTGCCCTTCAATTGATGAAATATTTGATTGTCAATTTTAAAATAGTTATTCTTCAAGCAGAATTCTATCAATTCTATAAAATAATTGATTGCTCCCCAAAGTATTATGCAATGCCTCTAACCCATACTGGTGACTAATACGTGTATACAAACTTTTGACATCTGCTGTTAACCACTACATATCCTTAGTACATTTCAGGGGTAATACCTGATATAAAAAGTCAGCACTGTCTTTCATATAAGAGCTTTGTTTAATGAGATATGGCAAAAGAAAACCATGCAAAAATATGCCTATATCATAAAGAAAACAATTACATGCCGACACAATAGGATCACCCAGTGGATGTGAAATGTCTGTATGTATCTTGGGCAAACAGTAAAATTTTGCCATCTCACAATTGTCAGTATTAATTTTTTTTATCTACGTCATCCTTAGTAAAATATCCCGAACGTTCTCCCTTCTGTAATAAATCTTTAAATTTATGTATAGCTCTTTCATATTCTCTAACAGAACACTTTTTATAAGTTTCAGCATCATTTAAATTATCAACATACATCTGTGAAAAATGCATTAATACAACTTTAGTCCCTTTGTCTGCCAGTTTTATGACAAGGTCTTCATTTTTACTAAGTTGCTGCAATGCTTTCCACTCTAATTTAGTTAAATTATATTTAGTACACTGTTTTTTATTAGTAACAAAGTCTAAATATACAAATTCTACTACAAAATCCACCATATCTGCAAAATTCTGTATACCTTTGTGTGTAAATGGTGGTAAAAACTGACTTTTTAGAAAACAAAAAGGTCCGGCACAAAGAGGGTAATAACTCACATTATTTACTGTGGTAGCTCAAAAGACAAACAGCATACCGGTTTCGGCAACAGCCTTCCTCAGTGATTTCACACAATCAAAAATTACCTGACGCTTAAATAGGCAACATCATTAGCATTCAAGAATATTATTGGTTGGATGAAAAACTAAGACAACTCATTTAGGCCAGGTTTAAACAAACCCTTCAGCCTAGTAATCCTACCTGATTCTTTATTATTTAGTATAATGTGCCAACCAAATTTAGAAAAATTCTGCCCCTGGACCTTATCAATAACTGTAAATGTAAACCTGGCTGTTTTGCGAACTAAGGTGTGCTTAAACAGAGCATTTGTGGATCTCTTGTTCATGATCCCACTGAGGTCTTTGGAGATCCGAAGCCTCAATATTCTGGACGTTTGTTCTACATAAAACACCAAACAAGAACAGGTAGCCAAATAGACAATCCATTCAGAACTACAATTCTCAAAACATAGAATATCATAGACCTTGGATGTATAAGAACTGGTGAAGGTCTTAGTTTTGAATATATGGGGACATGCAGAACAATGTCCGCAAGGTACACAGCCCCTAACCTTATTTCCAAATATAGTGGATTGTTGAAGTGAAGGCAGAACCTTGCATTTATAATGACTGAAATGAGACCCCAAAGTGGATCCCCTATGAAAAGAAAAAGAACATGTAGAAGAGAGAATTTCATTGAGCTTAACACTGGCTTTTAAAATGTCCCAATGATGGTTAATAATATGTTTGAAGGTTTGAAAAGTTCATCCAAAAGTTGTAACCAATCGGATTGGCTGTTGTCTATCTTTGTCCACATCAAACTATTTGTATTGTAACAAATTAGATCTTGATTGTTGCCTAGCAAAATCCCTAGCCTGACAGATATTATCATCACTATATCCCCTCTGGATGAAGCAGTTATGTAGACCCTGTTCATAATGGGCATATGTGTCCTGTGTGGAACAAATGTGATGCATTCTCAGAAATTGTGACTTGGGTATATTGCGGATGATGTGTCAGGGCTGGTGACTTTGAGCATGCAGTAGTGTGTTATACTGAGGGTATTTGCAAAGGTGTGGTCTGTATCCCTAGTGATAGTAATATCTAGGCAGATGATGGATTCCTTGTGAGCATTCAAAGTAAATTGAATGCCCCATTTGTTTTGATTAAGGTATTCCAAAATTCCTGTAAAAAAACAGTATCACCCATCCACACCATCCAGCAATCATCCAAGTAGTGTCACCAAATGTCAGTTTCCCCAAGATATAAATTGTGTGAGGCATCATAAATAAGCTAATGTTCAATATAGCCCATGAACAGATCTGCATAAATGGGGGCAAAAGATGCCCCCATAACCGTACCCTTCACTTGCCAAAAACATTTGCCAAAGAAATAAAAAACATTCTTGGTCAACACGTGTTCAGTTAAACAAACTAAAAAAGTGTTGAATCCAGGGGGATAGATGCTAGCCTGATCCAACCAAAACTGCAAGGCCTCAAGCCCAGCCCAGTGTGGGATGTTAGTATATAGTGAGGACACATCCAGGCTACACATTAGCCAATCTGGCTCTAATTCATTGACTGCCTTGGTTTGGTCCGTGCACATCCGTACATGCGGGTGCCTGTGTTTGCTATAAATTGACTTTTAACCAAAATCTTAGATGTATTCAACCGACAATAAGCGTTAACAGCTTCTAAACTTTCATCATTTTCATCATTTGAGGCACAGGAGTAAAAACTTTCTTCTAAATCTTCAGAATAAGACACATTACTGTTTAAATTATTCATTAAACTGTTAACATTTTGTTTGTCCCTAAAAAAGCATGCTAGATGCAATTTACATATCAGACAATACATATCTTTCTTAATTATATATAATCTAGGCATAACAGTTGGAATGAATTTTAAACCATGAGTTAGTGCAGAAAATGCTGCTTCACTTAGTGTACAACCCGACAAATTCACTACATATGCATCAACTTTACTAATTTGATTATTATTGCACATTATAGTCTCTAAAGCTGTTTTGAAATTAGTTCCATCTGCCTCTTTTGTACCTTTGTTGTACTGCTGGCTGGCTGTCAAACTGTTGCTTATTCCCTTGTTCTGAAGTCGTATTGCCACTTCTGGCTGTTTCTCTCTCTGAGAATTCAGGTCTTTTGTTATTTCAAAATGTTCGCTGTAAAAAACATACATCCTGGGCTGCTGGAAGGCCAAAATAATCCCGAGATTCACTCTTCCACTCAGTAGACATCTGAGCTAACGTTTGAGCCACCATTATGTCTCTGCTCTTCTTCCTGATCAGCAAACCGAACAATCCTCTGTTATCACTTCTTATTGGTTGGCCAGGAAAAGGCAGAGCCATTACCATAATCTTTAATGTCATGGTTCAGCTTGTATTTCTTAGTATTTAACAGTTCCTTCTCAAAGTCTATTAATTTATTTTGTATATCCTGTAAACACTGTTCCATATGTTCAATCCCTAATGTACTGGATAAAGATTCACAAGTAGAAGCAATGTCATTTTGAAGTTTAGCCTGTTTTAATCTGTCTCTGTCAACCAGTATATTAATACATTCAATAGAACATCTGTGGGCAGTGGTGACCCACCTAGACTGAAATTCTTTATAATTTTCATCTAGTATGTCAAAAGGGGTAGTGGGATTTTTAAAGGCTCTTAAGCCACGATGTGTAATGTCCAATTCCAAATATCTCTGTAAGCTAAAATAGTTCAAATAAACTGCCAGTTCTTTTGACATTAATCTGTCTAGTTTATTAAATACCTCTTTTGTTTCTGCTGATAAAGAATTGCCTGCTCATTGTTCAATACAGGAAAAAAAGATTCTTAGTTGTTCTTTGCTGTTCATTTTTTTAGGAACTTCTTTCAAAAATTAGTCTGTTCATCCTGGGTTGGTCGTACACCTGTTCTTTCACCCAAAGACATGATAAATTGTTCTATGGTAGTCTGACTAGAATTCATAGAATCTAACCTAAGAATCTTAGGCACTGTAGTTGACGGATCACTGCATATAGATAAACTTCACAACAAATATAAAATAAAAAATAAAAATAAAATCCAATATATAAATGACCAGCAAGACCAGGATCTTCCACAATAGAAATTTAATCCAACCTCTAGTGCCTCGGCAGTAGCCTTCCAAGGAGAATACATACAGAGAAAATGCAGCACATATTTATACAATAGAACAAATCAATTAATCAGTAAATAAATCAATACGTCAATCAATCAAACAATTCAACAATTAAACAATTAAAACAATTCAAATTAAAAATTTATATAAAAACTTTCCAATTGCATTCTATATTAATGCCCCTAGGGGCTAAAGTGCTATATTTCAATATGAAAAGAGTTTTCTTATACAGGAGTTTTTTTCTTTACATTAATATTATACTGTATACTAGGAATGCGTTTTAAAATTGTTCCTAATAAACCTTGTGGTTTGCTACTATGATGTTTTTTTTTAAAGTGCATTGCAAGTGAACTTTCTATTTTCTCATTTCTGATGTCCCTGACATGTTCCTGCATCCTAGTTTTAAATGCTCTTCTACTTTCACCCACATACAACATTCCACATGGACATCTTAATGCATACACAATACTTTCTGTATGTCATGCAAACTTTGCATTAGGTTGAAAATCTACTTCAGTAATATACCAAAATGGTCTACTTACATAATGACATGTTATACATCTGCCACTGAGAGGCAGGTACAAATATATTGAACCTGGTACTTACAAATATGTATTAATTTAAATATTGTTCCGAAAGGGTTAAGGGTATGTAAGTACCCTAACAAGGTAAAGGTGGGATCAGAATTCCATCAGGAACTGCTTACTATTTTTAACAATTGTGGCTTGGAAATTTTAAGAGCTATAATTAAAGAAAATATAAGGGAAATGGAGGGGTTAAACCTGAAGCTTGAGGAACTGAATAATACTATTATGAATGATCTCTTTTTTTCTGTGGATGAAAATCAAGCAAAATATTATTTAATTTTGAAGAATATTGAGAGAAGTTTATCCAATATCTTTGAAAGAAAATGTAAAAAGTTAGGGAGGGATATAGAGGAATACAAAGAAAAAAGTAATTACCCCAATCCCCGGAGTGTCTATAATAAAAAACATAATTTTCATACAACTTATAATCAAGAGATAGTGATGGATGAAATAGAAGAAAGACAAGATAAGGGTGAATTGGGGGTTGGACAGGAGCTTCCTGATTTAAGGAGGTCTGAGAGAATCAGAAACAACCACCAAAAGAATTTTCAAAAAAACTTCCAGGAGGGGGGGGGATCCAAACAACGCTTCCAGTACAGGAACCACAACAGGAACCACCAAGATTGGTAGTTGATATGAATGGTGGAGTGGAAGTGGGAAACCTGGAGAATTTGTTGATTAAGGATGGAGTTGTGTGTAAAATGAATGATTACTGTATATATAATTACAGTGCCTTGGAAGTTAATGAAGTGTTTTTTCGTTTGTTTACTAAGGGGTTAAAATTTGTCCCCAATAAAAAAGCTGATGTAAGCAAAGTTTTGAGAGATTTGAAACTTTTTATCAGGAAGAAGAATTTCGAACTTTTGTTTCAGGGGCAGGATATTAGCAACCTGGGCATGGGTGCAAGTAATCTTAGAAAAAGAAGTATTTTTAACCCCCCTATTAACCAACAGCTAAAAAATTTTGAAAATATAGTGGAGAAAAAAATTAGAAAAGAACTACTTAAAAACAGGGTAACACCTAATATTTCCAAAGAAGAAAATGAGTTGTTACAACAGCTATCAGGGGATCCGAATATAAGAATTCTTAAACCAGACAAGGGAGGGGGGACTGTCATTATGGACCAGATCTACTATGAATCTAAAATGTTACAAGTATTAGAAAATGAAGAAAGATATATGAAGTCTTCATTAAATGAAATCAATATAGGTAACAAAAAAGTGTTCGTAGTGCTTAATGACTTGTTGTTGGAAGGTTCTATTGATGTGAACACATATAGATTCCTGCATGTGGACAAACCTAAAGTTCCGAGCATATTTGGAATACCGAAGGTCCACAAAAATGTCTTAAATCCACCAATGAGACCCATAGTTGCATCAGAAGGTTCAGTGACAGCCCCTCTAGCTAAATGGCTCGATATTAAATTAAAAGGTATCTTGAAGGAAGGGCCAGGAATAGTAAAGGATTCCTGGGATTTATTAAGGAATTTGAAGGAAGAGGTGTTTGATGAAAATACAATCTTTATAACTTTGGACATAGTAGACCTATTTTCGTCCATACCTTATAAAGAAGGCATGGAGTTGTTTGAGGAAGCTTTGGTTGAGTATGGTAAATTTTCCCAGAATGACTTTCGTTTGATTTTGACATTAATGGACTTAGTCCTTACTAATAATTATGTACATTATGAAGGGGAGTTTTTTAGGCAGATCCAGGATGTGCACTCACTTATGCCAATATCATCCTGGACATATGGGAGCAGAAATTTGTTCTCAATTCACAGTTCAATAAATGCTGGAAACTATACAAGCGTTATCTGGATGATATATGTCTTCTATGGGTTGGTTCTGAGAGTGAATTTGCAGCTTTTCTGGAATACTTATCTGGCACCACTAGGTTTCTTTATTTCACCCATAATAAGAGTAAGGAATGTCTGCAGTATCTAGACATTTACGTAGGGAAGGATGAAGGTAAGTTCTTTTCTAAGGTTTTTAGAAAAGACAGCTATTCCAATTCCTATTTGTCTTACCATAGTGCTCACCCACATCATCATAAAAAAAGAATAATTAAGGGACAATATGTTAGGGGTAGCAGAATGACCTCTAGGAATAATGATTTTAAGGAGGAATGTGATAAATTGCATAAAATGTTCCGAGAGAGAGGCTACCCCGAGACCTTGATAAAGGAAGTGGAGGATGAAGTAGTGAGTGGTAGACAGGAAAAATATTACCCGATTTTAGGGAAGGATGAACAATTGAAGGTATCGGGCAGGTAGAAGATTTTGATGGTAGAAATAATCTTGTTATTGATTATAATGGAGAAGCTAAATTTATCACTAATTTAATACAAAATGAATGGCATAAGTTTAGTGAACTTTCAGATTTGGACTGCTTATTTAAACACCCACTTAAATGTACATATAGAAAGGGTAAAAACCTTAAGAATTATTTTGAGATGAAAGGGAAGGGGCAGATCAATAAGAAAGGTAGAATAGGAACTTTTAAATGTGGAAGTTGCCCGCAATGTCCCTATATTTGTGTTAAGGATACAGTATATATTCAGAGTAGGGACATATTGATTAGGAGCACCAAGTTTGCTAATTGTCAAACAAGTGGAATTGTTTATCTGAGCTTGTGCAGATATTGTGATGCTTTTTATGTGGGCAAATCTGAAAGGAGGTTGAAAAACCGTATCTATGAGCACAACTATGATATTAGAACTTGTTGTAACAACAATGCCCTATTTAGACATAAAAGTAAATGTGTGGATGCAGTGTTTTATTTTTTTGTCTTAGAAGTGGTGAATAAAGATGTAAGAGGGGGGCCTTGGGAAGACACTATTGAATACAAGGAATTGTTATGGCAATTACAGTTGGAGTCATACAACCCACCAGGTTTAAATAATATTGTCTCCTTGGCCCCAGTGCTTAAATTGAGGGCAGCAAATGTGTGAGTGCTACTTGGGTTCTATAAATGGATGTGGCCAGAATATTAAAGTGCCTTCTTAGGTTTTCTTTTGCTTTGCCTCATGTTAGAAAAAATCAGTTCCTAATCTTGCTTCGATAATTTTTATTATGGCTTATGTTTAATATTTTATGTTCTAGTATGATTAGGATGAAATTTGAAATGATGGGAAAGTTGTTAAAGCAGATTGAGAATTTAGAAAAGGTAATGTAGTAATGAAATAGCATTTTTGAACACTAGAGGGTGCAATAGGATAAAAGAAATCAGTTAAAATGAAAGTATATTTCCTATTAATTTGTACATTAAATGAATGTTTTTTTAATAGAATGGTATGTAATTAGTATATGGTTATTTTAATGAGGTTTATATATGTATATTTATTAGTCCTTAGAAATTATTTGCTAACAAATATTGAATAAGTAATGGATATTTTAAAGTGAATATTGGTATGATGAATTTAAATTGTTTTAATTGGGTTGTAATAGTTTAATTATTTAATTGTATCAATTAAGTATGTATATAAAAAGAGTGGTTTGTAGGGAGGAGAATGTATTTGCATCTGAAGAACTGTTACAAACGAAAACGCAGGTGTGTAGACATAGCGTTAGTGCTTGTGACTTCATTTGGAGCTTTATTTGGTGGATGTCCTGTCGTGTTTTTGTTAATAAATTGGATTTTCCAGCAAGGACTGAGCTTTCTTCCTCCACTGGTGCATTTTCCTTGTGTGTTGGTCGTACACCTGTTCTTTCACCCAAAGACATGATAAATTGTTCTATGGTAGTCTGACTAGAATTCATAGAATCTAGCCTAAGAATCTTAGGCACTGTAGTTGACGGATCACTGCACATAGATAAACTTCACAACAAATATAAAATAAAAAATAAATATAAAATCCAATATATAAATGACCAGCAAGACCAGGATCTTCCACAATAGAAATTTAATCCAACCTCTAGTGCCTCGGCAGTAGCCTTCCAAGGAGAATACATACAGAGAAAATGCAGCACATATTTATACAATAGAACAAATCAATTAATCAGTAAATAAATCAATACGTCAATCAATCAAACAATTCAACAATTAAACAATTAAAACAATTCAAATTAAAAATTTATATAAAAACTTTCCAATTGCATTCTATATTAATGCCCCTAGGGGCTAAAGTGCTATATTTCAATATGAAAAGAGTTTTCTTATACAGGAGTTGTTTTCTTTACATTAATATTATACTGTATACTAGGAATGTGTTTTAAAATTGTTCCTAATAAACCTTGTGGTTTGCTACTATGATGTTTTTTTTTTAAAGTGCATTGCAAGTGAACTTTCTATTTTCTCATTTCTGATGTCCCTGACATGTTCCTGCATCCTAGTTTTAAATGCTCTTCTACTTTCACCCACATACAACATTCCACATGGACATCTTAATGCATACACAATACTTTCTGTATGTCATGCAGACTTTGCATTAGGTTGAAAATGTACTTCAGTAATATACCAAAATGGTCTACTTACATAATGACATGTTATACATCTGCCACTGAGAGGCAGGTACAAATATATTGGGCCTGGTACTTACAAATATGGTAGAATGCTGCACCGCCACCAGTGTTTTGTCCTCTCTGGTAATGTCAGACCACAAAACAGTCTCCTTCAAAATAGGAATCAGTTCTGTAACCACAGTAAACCCTGTAACAGTCAGAAAATACTCCAAGGCATGCTAGTTTTTATTAAGTGATAACCTGTCAAAATTCCAAAACCAGGCAAACACAGATAATACAGCAGCCTATATGGAATTATTCACAGAAGCTCTTTACAACCACATTGATGATTACACAGAGTGGTGTGCCTATCAGAAGCAAGCCCAAAATTAACTGAAAAAACAACCCCCTTTTAGAATCCAAAATTAAACTGGTTATAAAACAGAAGAAAAAAGTCATAGTTAAAATTAGGAAGTTTAACACCAAAAAAGATAAAAACTCTCTTATCAAAATGAATAGACACCTAAGAGGATTAATTAAGCCTAACAAAGCAAATTTTGAAGTAAAGATAGTGTTCCAGGTCAAGGATAACCATAAGGTCTTTTTTAGCTATGTCCAGAACTAAAAAGGTATCACACAACAGTGTGCCAAACTGCTGGTAAATGGAGCCACATTCACTGAATTGGGAGATATAGCAGATCTTCTGGCTGACAAATTTAGGTCTTACACCCCTCTCATTCCCAGTTGCCTCTCAGGAAATACCATCTTATATCACCCCTCCAAAGGTGAATCAGTGGGGAGAAATTTAACTCTTACTCATTTTCACTCAAAGTTGACCCTCAGGAAATATAATATCACCCCCTCTGAGTGTCAGTAGGAGCATGTCATTGGTGCATTCTCTAAATCCCAGAATACAAATTCAATGGATCCTGGTACTATCCCAAGATGCCTCCTAAATAGCCTGAAATATGAACAATCAGAGCCACTGGAGTCTCTATTCAACCACAGCCTCCACACAGGCTTTATGCCACATGAATGGAAGACTTCAACTGTTATCCCTCTGCCGTACCTCTCAACTGTACAGATATTTGCAGAATGTCCAGATTTTTCCTCATATTTTTGGTCTGTTCCTCATAAAATGTGTGGTTTTCTAGCAAATCATTGAAGATTGAAGTCGCTAAATAATACTAAATAATGACAGACATTTGGGTTCCAAACTTTATATCCATCAGAAAATAATTAATAATGCAAAACCTGTTATTGTACAACTTTATAAGTTTATAGGATCAGTATTTAAGCTATGTCCCTAATTTTGGGCCTTTGTCACTCCATTCTTTCTGGCTTTATCCAAATTTCTTGCACTGAGAGGTTGAGAGGGATGCTGTGCACAAACGTGGACCATCAACAAATCCCAGGAACTACAGACCCATTAGTCTGACTATTCTCATATGGAAAGCCATGGTAAGAACTATTGTGGAAATGATTAACAGTGGCATAGGAAACCTTCAGACACTGGACCCAACCCAGTTTGGTTTCATCAAAGGTATGTCATGCCTACTGAACCTGGTGAACTTTTTTGAGAAGGTCACCTAGGCAATGGATTAGGGCAAAAATTATGTATTCTACCTACATTGACCTATCAAAGGCATTTAAATCAATATCCCACTCAGGCATTGTAAACAAACTCACAGAATTAGGCATAAACCATTATATAACTCTCTGGATAACCATCTGACTCAACATTCAGTACAAGGGAGGTAGTAATGGAGAAACCACAAAGAGGCCAGTCACCAGTGGATTCCCCTCAGTCTCTAGGCTGGGGCCATTCCTCTTTAGCATACATTTTTTGGTGGTTAAGGGTAATGTCAAGGACCTCTGGCTTACCAGGTTTGCACATGATTCAATCTATAAGCAATTATAGAAACACTGCAAGATGCTAAAACCTTATAGAAAGGTCTAACACAGACAAATGACTGGTGTCATTGCCATGGCTTAAAACTCAATGCTAAGAAATGCATAATAGTAGCTTTTGAGACACAGTAGTCAGGGATCTGGGGAATGATGTAGATAGTAACATGGCTTTTGACCAACATGTGTCTAAGATAGTAAGAAAATCATTCAGTGGTACTCATCTTCTAATTAAAGGCATGATATTCATGCTACTGTACTCAACCATCATCAGACACAGTATAATACCCCCCTTTGGAATGTATCTGACCAGGCACATGCAACAACTGCAATGTCTACAGAGGTTCCTCACAAAAATAATATAGAACATTAAAATAATGCCTTATGAATATCACCTCAAAGTTCTAGCTCTATATTCTCTTTCTTTCACACTGCTGAGTAGCAGTTTATGCCTGGAAAACAAGACAAACAAGGTATCCTGCAAAATAAACAGCATCAGAACTCATAGATTTGAGGATATAAATTTTGCTAGTGACTTAAATAGGACATGTCAGAAGGAAGGTTTGTAATCACGAAATCACCATTTGCTGTAATAGACTTCCCATACATATGAAGCAGACCCCTTCCTAAATCTTATTCAAGCACAACCTGAACCATTGGATGGGAAATCAGAAATTCACCCCTAGTTTGACACCCATGTCCCTGATGGACAGAAGCAGCCATTAAATCATGCCCTAACTAACACGTACCTCTTAATGCTCTTCAGACAACACTTCAGCTGACTTGGATGTACGACGTCAAGTCCTACCAGCAACATTTGCAAGCTGATGAAATCTGTCATCATAGACCTCATAAAAAAGGACTTAGGAAACATACAACCCCAGACCAAGATGGCAAAAAATACAGAATCAAACAGTTTAGGAAAGAAGAACTCTCACACACTTACCAAGTAAAAAGCACCCCCTAAAAATAGACACTGTTATCAGAGGTCTTGGCACCTTCATGGATAATGAGTGATACTTTGACAACCATGTTTTCTATGTCATTAAAAAAGCCTTCCAATTCATCCAGCATATTACTAAGGTCATTTCCCCTTGGTTAAAAGAAGTCATTGTTCCTATGTACACATCCTCATCAGGTCCATACCAGAATGCAAGGCACCCTTTGGTATGTGCCTATCCAAACACCTAACCTACTTGAAAATCTCTAACAGTTGCTTACTAAACATATCTCAGGGATGGGCTCCCTACATTACACAGAGCAGCTAAAAGACATGCATTTCTTCTCCATCTACCCAAAGATTGTTTCAGTGTGATCTATGCCTGTTCTACAAAGCTGTAAATGATCTAATCCTGCTTGATCTCCTACAGACCTGTAAAACAAATTGCAACACAAATATAAGATCAGTGGTCCTAAATCTATATTCCAACACAAATATGAACTGACATGAGAGATACTGATTGCAAAAATATTCTCCTCCTCTGAAACAATTTCTTACATTATATAAAGCAAAGCACATCCCTGACTCTTTTCAAATTTAATGTAGACAAATGTATGGAAAACTGGAAATTTATCTCAGACCTTACCCTCTGTCTTTTGGGGATAGGAAAGAGTAACTAGCTGGGTGTTCCAGTGGGGTTGCAGTAGCTAGGCCTCAAAAAGTTTAACACATCTATCACCTGGAAACAACCTATAAATCTCAGCAGTATTCGGTTTGGACTAACCAGTAAAGTGCAATTTAGCATTTTAGCTGTCTTAGATGTTGACTTAAATTAATTTTAACTACATAAAATTATCCTTGTTTAATATAGTAGGTATAAATAAGAATAATATGTTCTTTCATTGATGTGCAAGGAAATATGATGGAGTTAATGGTAACTGTTATGTAATGCTTTGTTGTCAAGATGATCTCAATTAGATACCATGTTTGAAAGAATGTAATACTTAGGAAGAGAATTCAAAATCCAGTGTAAATTAGGTTATATATTTTTTGTAGTATAATGCATGTTTCCTGCATTGAGATAACACTCACCGAGACACCCTAAGATTGTGTTTGTGAGCACTGTAATGAAAATAACTGTAGATATAATAAATTTACAGACAGATTCAATAAAGTCTACATGGTCTAGCTACACCGTGTATGCATCGGTCGGTGATGCGCATATGGTAGAGCACTGTTTTGGATTCAGTAAGCTGCTCTACATTGTGTGGAGAACTACACAAACAAGGTAAATGCTGTGGTATGCTAGTTACAGCCAGGGTTGCCAGACGTCCCTATTTGAGTGGGATTGTCCCGGGATCAGCGGCCTAATCCCGAGTCCCGCACTGCCGGTTTATATCCCGGCGAAACAGCCTCCTTTTTTTTTGATTGGCCCGTATACCAGCATACTGGCCAATCAAAAATCTCTAAACATGGAGCTACTTGTGTTTAATGTGGAACATCAGGGAGTTCTGCATTAAACACAAGTAGCTCCGTTTTGCGATTTTTTGATTGGCCCGTATACAAGCATATGGGCCAATCAAAAATCACTAAACACGGAGCATGTGTTTAATGTGGAACTGCCTGCTGATGATCCGCATTAAACACAAGTAAGCTCTGTGTTTAAAGACCTTTTTTTTTTTTTTTGTCCCTACCTGGCCAATCGGAAATTTGGCAATCCTGATTACAGCATAAGCAGCTGAACTGTATGCTAATCAACCAATCCGAGATGGCAAAGCTGTTCAACAAACAATAAAGCAGCCATGTAGACTCATTGCTGGCTTTCTCTGCAAATTTCAAAACCTACTGAAATATAGCCATGGAAAGGAGTTTACACAGAAAGAATGTTAGAGCCTAATGTTGCTTTAATTCATGTGTATGTACAACAGGCCGAAGTTTATGCAGCTGCTACTAATAGCCAATGGCCAAGAAGGAGAAAAGTTTTCAGACCCCGTTTAACTTATCACAATCTGCATGACAAGAAAATTGTAGAGTGCTACACTGTGGATAGAGACACACTACAGGAACTCTACAACCTCTGATTCCTCAACTCAGAGACAGGGCAAACCAAGGGGAACCCATACCAGTGGAGACAAAGGTATGTATGGCTCTCAGAATATTAGCTACAGGAACATTTCAGAGACCAACAGGAGACACCGTTTTGCGTATACAAGCATATGGGCCAATCAAAAATCACTAAACACGGAGCATGTGTTTAATGTGGAACTGCCTGCTGATGATCCGCATTAAACACAAGTAAGCTCTGTGTTTAAAGACCTTTTTTTTTTTTTTTGTCCCTACCTGGCCAATCGGAAATTTGGCAATCCTGATTACAGCATAAGCAGCTGAACTGTATGCTAATCAACCAATCCGAGATGGCAAAGCTGTTCAACAAACAATAAAGCAGCCATGTAGACTCATTGCTGGCTTTCTCTGCAAATTTCAAAACCTACTGAAATATAGCCATGGAAAGGAGTTTACACAGAAAGAATGTTAGAGCCTAATGTTGCTTTAATTCATGTGTATGTACAACAGGCCGAAGTTTATGCAGCTGCTACTAATAGCCAATGGCCAAGAAGGAGAAAAGTTTTCAGACCCCGTTTAACTTATCACAATCTGCATGACAAGAAAATTGTAGAGTGCTACACTGTGGATAGAGACACACTACAGGAACTCTACAACCTCTGATTCCTCAACTCAGAGACAGGGCAAACCAAGGGGAACCCATACCAGTGGAGACAAAGGTATGTATGGCTCTCAGAATATTAGCTACAGGAACATTTCAGAGACCAACAGGAGACATGCTAGGGGTGTCACAGGCATCAGCATCCAGGATCCTCCATCAGTTCCTGAATGCTTGCTATAACATGCCAGTGACCACATATATTTTCTCCATACTCCTGAGGACAGGGCGAGAAATGTGCAAGAGTGCTACCTTCAGCACCCTACCCTAAAGTACTGGATGCCATAGGTTGCACGTGTATAGAAATTAAGATACTACCCAGTGAACAAGGAAGGCTCTACATAAATAGAAAGGGCTTCCACTCTACTAACTGCCAAGTCCTGTGTAATGTCAAGAGAATCATACTGAACATGTGCTGGCAACCCAAGCAGTTACCATGACTCACATATCTGGCACGCCTCCCAACTGTATCACATGTTCACTAGGGTGGATATACTACAGAGCCATTTACTGGGCATGCAGGTTACACACTGGAACCATGGCTGATGATGCCCATCAGAAATTCACACACACCTGCTGAAGAATGGTATAATGAGACACAAACTCAAACCAGAAATATCACAGAACGTGTGTTTGGGCCGCTCAAGACACCATTCTGATGCCTAGATACACCTTGGGAGCCCTGCAGTATAATCCACACACATATACTGAAATATTCACTATATGTGCCATGCTACACAACATCTTCCTGAAAAAACAGCTTCAGCAGGATCAAGAAGGGGAAGGGGATCACATCCTACCACCAATGGCAAGATCACCATAGCCACACACAGTTGAAGAGTCATTGGGGAAGCAGCAGCTGTTCTGGGTGTGGGCAAATGTAGGCATGCTCAATATGCCCTCACATTGGCTAAGAGGCAATGCATAGCACACTCATTCACCACCTAAGGACCTAAAACCTTCTTCCTATGCACATACATATAATAGCATTAATGTAAGGAATGCTCATAACCTTTGCCTACCCATGTAATGGCAGTGTACTCCTAATATCAGACAGAGTCAACCCTGAACTAAAACAGTTGTGACTTCTGGATTTACAAGGTAAGTGCTGAATCTGGGGTGTATTGTTTAATAATATGAATGAATGGCATATCCTTGCATGTTGTTACTTGGTAATGTAAGCAAGTAAAAGGTGGGTGATTTGTACAGAAATGACTTTAACATGTGACAGCAGAGACTTAGGTGACTTATATGTGTCCATTATCAAGTAGTAGGCCTCAGGCATCAATGATTCACACAGTGATACCTCTCAAAAGTACTGATGGTCACGGAATGTCCTCAATTTAGCAACATACTTTTATACAGGAAAATCATTAAAGAGAGAAGTTAGAAAATAAAGAGACACATTTCAGTTTCAGATTTCACAACTCTCACAAGATCATTAATGATACTGATGCAAAAAATGTTTGATTCTATCACATTTCTAATTTTCTAAAACCAAAGTATGTCAAAGGTACAATTACCAAATCATCATCACAAATATAGATATACTAAGCACTAAGTTAGCTATGCACCCTGAGCATCAGGCACAAATGTTCTGTATCTCTGAATTCAAAAGACAGAAAACAGGGTTATGGCACAATTATCATCACTTGCCCAGGATGTTGTGGGACATTTGTTTAGGGTGTTCTGGGGGGGGGGGGGGGAACCTAGGCTGACACAAAAGGTCAGTGAGTATGTGTGAGTAAGAAAAAGAAGCAAGCAGGCAGTCAAATAAATTAACAAATGCCCAGTGAGACAAAATGGGCTTTAAGCTTCACAGCTAAATCATGTAACTGTTTTATGTATGCCTGTTTGGGTCCACCAGGTTAAACTGGTGTGTGAGTGCCTGTATGAACACAGCCAAGTTGTGTGTTAGCTCTATGTCTTGGTATGTTGGAATGGTGTGAGCCATGCATGGTAGAGAGGGCAGTTCATCATTGTTGTACCCGACCATGAGAACTGGCTTTGCCAGGAGTTGCACTGGAACATCCACACTCACAGTCAAATGTACTGCTGATACCTAAAGATGACTGATGTCTGCTAGATGAGCTCCCCTTATGACGACACAAAGGACCATGACCTCATGGCCTGCCACGTCTGGGTGTGGCCACCTAAACCACTGATGGAGCACTGAAAGTAGTGCCACTATGGGAAAGTGATCAGGCACAGTCATGTTGGCTAGCAGCAGTTGATGTGGCTGACCTATGCCCATAAGGATGCTGTACCTCTTCCTGCAGATGTTCCATCACAGACACTGCCCATTCCAACATGTCATTCATCTGATTAATTGAATAAGAAACATGGCGGAGGCAGTTATGCATGTCAGCCTGTGCCACATCTACAATCCTAAGCATTTCTCTGGAGAAGCTATGGGAATGTACCTGTGCCTCCATGGTGGCCCTAAACATACAACAGTTGGCATGGGAAGACACACCCGGATCAGGTGCAGGATGGACAGCAGGCTTCCTCCAAACACTCATAACAACTCTCCTGCATGGCACCTCACCCACACTTTGGCTACAGCTAGAGTCAGCAGATACTGAAACCACAGTAACCATACTTTTCTGATTGAGTGTCTCATCCTCCACCTGTCCAATATCTAAGAGCTCACTGGAATGAGTTGGCATAGGTGTACTGGCTGTGTCAAATGGAGTTACAGGGGGCGGCTGAATGTTAACCTCAATGTTGACATAACCTCTGCACCTCCTGAGGCCACCACCATCATCATGTCTATTAACTATATTTTCAACAAGAACTTGGATGACAAGTCCAACCTTACCCCATGTGTGTTCAATCAGAATGTGTTGTTAACTCTACAACTCTACAATCCCCCCTCCCACAAACCAGTTTATTGTTAAACAGAGCTAATGTACTGCTGCCAATATGTTACTTTACAAGAGTATTTAACAATTGAGATACATAAGTCTTCCTGGAAGCTCCTCATGGGACATACTTGTTGTCCCTGAAGCAGTAGCACCAATGTCAAGGACATGCTGTTCTGCACTTTCCTGGGAGCAGTCTGGATCTTGTCATTTACTGTTAGTGGTGGCTATGTAGCAGCCCCCCCAGTAATGACCCAATCATGGGCCACTGCAGCTGCTCTCCCCTATGCAAATGAGATCATGTCAGTGACCCTATGGCACACCTGATCATATGTCCTGCTGTGGCCACATAATGTATTCACATCAGCAACTATCTGTTGCCAAATTTCAATTCTAACATATTTCCATGTTCCCGCTCAAACAGAAAGGCACCATTTCTCCTAAAAGCTTTCACAATGACCTGATTTTCATGGTCACTGAAGGAGGGGGGTCTCTAGGATGTATACACCTGAGTACTATAGTCTTAGGTCAACTAAAACACAACAGAAATATAATACACATAAGTATCAGATAACTAAAAAAGTCCTGTTTCTAGATAAAACAGAAAAGGTAGAATTTCACTATTACCCAGTGGAGAAACACAAAACAGTCAAGATATTGAAATATAAAAAACAGCAATTGTGTGTTTGTAACATATTACATTCACACACAACACAAGGATGGATACAAAGCAAGGAGAGTAACAACAGCAACATATCATTGTTTGTGCAAAACACAAATGTAACTTTGCTCCCCAACCTTAAAAGAGCAGGCAAATGACACATTTTGCTGACAACCATCAGTGAAATACTAAAGGTGCTATCAAATGAACTGTCCCTGAAACATGTCTACAGATGTAACACAAAACATTCAATTTTAAGCTATTGCTAGTCATGTACATTTGTAAAATGCCCTGACAAACATGCCTGTGCCATCAGTATACTTCTAAGTAATGCTTACAGATAAAAGTAGAATTTGTTAATGAATATATTAATAGATCTTTCCTAATGACATTTTAGTATATGCAGTATATAGCTGAAAATGCAAGCATACCTTCTCAACGTCAGTAGTCTTCTGTGCAGATATAGCCCAAAGTAATAGCCTCTTCTATTTTCTCCACATAAACACATCTCCTTACCTTCAGGTTCCCTAGCTACATGCTTTCCTTCTTATGGTCTAAATGCAGGGCTGTCAGCATGGTGAAGATGCAAAAGAGGTGTGAATTCATTAGAGTTGCTGAATCATAAATACTTGTTTCCATATAGCTGATGTAAACACAATGCAGGAACTCCTTCAGTGTTTGTTGCTAATGGATTGCAACTGTGAGTGATTACTGGTAGAGAAGGAAATCACAACAGCAATGCAGACTGCCCTACCTCCAGTGGGTGTGTCAGGTTAGACTTACAAAGTGAAGAAGTAATTGTATCAAGGTTGTAAATGTAAGTAATCAGCACACAGTTTACAGTTTCTGTTCATTAACATCCAACATCCCCTATATTTGTTGACAATTGTTTATTATTGCCATTTAATATCCTCACACATTTTAAGGACAATGATATAGAATGCCTTATATACTGCATATTTCAGATTATTTGTCAGATAAGACAAAAATGAGCAACAGACAAAGAGATAAGACAGAGCTGCATTTTTGCAAGCAGTTGTTATAAATAGTTGTGTGATCTCAGTGCACTACATCCAAAATCATTACATGTACAAATAACTGTCATATTGTTTGTTAATACTGTGGGTGATGTTGCAGTCAGTTGTATGCAGAATAATTTCAGTTACCTGCTGCAAAGCTGTTTCTCTCACAAAGAGGGATAAGACACCCTTACTGTGTTCTGAAGGTTCATTGGAGTGAGATTTCAAATCTAGACAACATATTTCATATGTACTAATACAAACTTTGTATTGTTTATTACACAGATTTCTTTTCTTCATTTCAACTACTTTTCCCCCTTTTTTGTCAGTGTTTGTAAGGTGTGTGGTTTAGCACAAACAAGGAACAAGGGAAATGGATAAATACAATGCACAAACCCACAGTAGTGACCCACACAGGAAGCAGACAGAATACCTGCAGTCTGTAATTGTGTAAAGATAAAAAAGGATATGTTGTTGCAATTTTTGCTAAACATTGTGCAAGACCACTAAGCAACATTCCACTGTGTTTAGCAAAGTTACCCTAGAACTGCAGCCATCAAACACCTGCAGATAGAATGCAGACAGTCAATAATTAAAAATAGATGCATTCATTTAATTTTGTGGAATGTCACTCAAACACGCTAAACAGTGTGGCATGTTGACTAACACTCAGAACTTAAGAATGAGTTGGAAATGTTTTAACTGTAATGAAACTAGTACTGTGACAGCAGGTGTACGTATAGGGATGGAATGCAAATGTTCCTGGGTTCTAATACAGGGAATGCATTAATGTTGTGACAGTTCAGTGTATAGTAATGAACTGAAAAATATACAAGAATTATTTCAACATTCTTGTGGTAACAGGTGTAAAAAAGTGTAGAGTTGCCATATATATGATATTGTGTTCTAATACAAGACATTCCAGACATTTTACTGTTGTTCCAATTCCCATTATATTCACTCTCATGTATAACACTTTAGATAATGGAGCTGATATGAATTATATGTATGAGGAATAAGACGCCATTATTGTGTTTTCAGATGTATGACTGAGGGTATATTGTCCAGCATGTTTTTTTTTTTGATTGTGGTAATGAGGTTGATGTCTCCGGAGCATGTGGTGCAGAGGGATTGGAAATTCTTTAGATATAGCATTTCTAATGAGCTAGGGCACACATGGCTTTGCATGTCAAGCAGAGATCACCTCTAAGTAGGCAATATGAGAGACAATAGTTGGAGTTTTTAAGTCTGTCCTTATAGGACACATGTTTAAGGCCTAGGATCCCTTTTGTGAGGTACTTTTGCAGCCTCTCCAGTTGTTGCAGATGTGTAGTGAGTTACATGCCAAATGGGGCATTGTACTCAATGAATGACTTAATGAGGGAAGAGTAGAGGGAGACAATGACCTCTTTCTTCCTGAATGCAAAACCCTTAGCAATGAGATGTGCCATATAGAAGTACTTTCTGACCTTAGTGGCAATGTGGTGGTCAAAAGAGAGATTGCTGTAAATCTGTGTTCCCAGATCTCCTATAACATCTTTTGTGTTCAACGTGATAATTCATGGGAACCGGGATTTTCCCAAAGGGGATGATGACACATTTTTTGGCATTGAGCTTAAGGCCATGGTTCTGACACCACTCTTTGGTCTCAGTGAAGCCTTTCTGTAGGATGTCAACATCACTTGAGGAGTTAATAATAGCTCCCAGCTTGCAGTCATCTGCAAACTTTGTCAGCTAGAGTCCCTCCGTGTTGGCCTGGACTTTAGAGAAGTAGATACCAAACAGGAGAGGACCCAGGACCAAAAACTGTGGGACTCCACTTGTGACTGGTTGGCAATCTGACTAGGAGTCAGCTACCTTTACACTGTGGGTTTTACCTGTGAGCTAGTTTGCAACCCATCTAGTGATATAGGGGTTGATGCCTAGCTTAGTGAGTTTTTCTATGATTCCTGAGTGAGAAATAGTATCAAAGGCCTTGGCCATCTCAAGGTAGGCTGTATACATCACCTTGCCTTCATCCACAGCTCTGGTGACTGACTCAAGGAAGTTGACCAAGTTGAGCAGGCATGATCTACCCTTCACAAAACCAAACTGTGTGAGATCCAGTGTTTGGAGATTCCCTATAGCCTTGTTTATTAGGTCCATAATGATGTGTTCCATAGCTTTGCATATCAGACTTGTCAGGCTAATGGGGCAATAGTTCCCAGGGTCTGTAGTCACTCCTCCTTTGTGGAGAGGGGTGACTGTAGCAGTGCACCATTCAATATGGACAAAGCCTGAGATGAGGGTGTGATTGAGCAGGGCACAAAGGCGAGGTGCCAGTTCACTCTGTAGTTCATGTAGAACACAGCCAGGGATATTGCCAGGTCCCATAGAACTGCATTCTTGGTCTTGGACAGTGCTGTTTTAACCTGTGCAATAGTAATACTGGATGCCTGGAAATCTACTGGTATTGTGACTGGTCCTTTGGGAGGAGGGGTAAAGTTGGCACTGAATCTGTCAGCTAGTATATTGGCAATATCTGTTGGCATGGTATAGGAGGTACCATTGTGCAGTAGCTCAGAACAAATCTTAGTATGCATGGTGATTTTTTACATAACTATAGAAGGCCTTGAGGTTGTCTTTACTATCTGCTGCAATTCTGTTTTCATAGCTAGCTTTAGAGGATTTGATAAGGGATCTCAACTTTTTGTTGAGGCTGCTAAGGGAATTTTTCCAGTCTTGGGACTTCACCTTATTCTGCATCAGTTTCCTCCTTCTACTGTAGTTTGTTTATGGCAAAGTACCACCAGATTGGCTTCCTTTTTTGGAGGAGAACATCTTGGCTCTATTGGGTATGGTGAGATCCATGCATTTGTGTACGTGTTCATACAGTGCATTGTTATATGATTCGGCAGTCATGCAACTATTCTCCATTTGCACTGGTGCCATGAAGTTAGCCACCTCTGGTTTTAGGAGCCTAAAGTTAGATTTGGAGAAGTTTTTCATGGTGGTAACCTTTGCAGCGGGGGTGGGAGGGATGTGGATTTCCAAGATGATTAGTTTTTGGTTGAATCTAACTAGGGAGGAGTTGACTATTGGTGTAGATCAACAGTCACTCATGTTAATAATGACCAGGTCAAGGATGTTGCTACCTCTAGTGAGGGTAGGAATGAGCTGGTTCAGGACATTGAAATTAATGAATTCCAGGAAACATTTGACAAGTGTATTGGTACATGAGTAGTTTTCTCAGTTAATGGAGGGGTAGTTGAAGTCACCCCATATTAGAGTGTTAGGTTGGACCCTAATATTCTCCAGGGTGCTTAGGAATGTGGAGTGCGAATCTTGGGACATGGTTGGGGACTTATGGCAGGCTACAACCTGAATTGATGTCTTACCTAGTGTTAGCTGCACCTGAAGTATCTCAGATGCATTATGTTGGGCTTCCATTCTGGAAATGTGCTAATCCTTTATAAATATGGAAACACCACTGCCTTTGGAGCTTCAAACCAAGTTCTGGGGTCGAAAGGTGTCGAATGAGTTATAACCTGGTAGTGCAGGGATGCTTTCTGCTGCCTTGAACCAGGTCTCTGTTACGGCACAAATGTAAGTAAATTAGTTAAATCAAGCAATTTTCTACCATCATATGCTATTTTTTTTAAATATGGTCAAGAAGTAGTTTCCAATAATTCAGATATTAAGAGCATGTATTGACATTTTTTTATAATAAGCTTGTGAGAGATATATATATTTAATAGCCATGCTGCTAAATTGATTCCAAGAATGTTTGTGCAGTCCAACCTGTACTGTGTTATATAAAATTTAACTAATGCACATAGACTAATAAGGATATGCTATTATAGCCTAGATAATTTTAAATCCATAATATGAAGAATAACAAACTCCCCAGACAAAATAAATTTTTGACAGCCCATCTTCTCTAGTCCTACTTTAAAAGAGCACCAAAGTTTATGCGTATGCTTGCAAAACTATAGGATATGTAACAGATTAGCTTTGGGAATGGACAACATGTAAAATATGGTAATATTTTAGGGTCAAATGTATTTGGTGCAACTGGAATATAGGGAGCATTGTCATTTATCATTAGTTGTGTATATATAAGATTCTTAAACAGGATCAACTTAATGGTGGAGTCAATAGCTTGAATTTTCTAGTTTTCCATAAACCCATTATCTAGTTGATACCAGTACTTGGAGTATAATAAAGATGCCTGATATTTAATAGTTGTGATCAATTTATAGGTGTTAGAAAACATTTTTTGAGAGATAACGTTTAAAAAAATGTATCAAGGTCTGTTTCATTGATTAGTGACTCTTTAATTATTATTGGTATAATCTCTGTAATCTGTCTTAACATTATGGTATAGCTTTTATTTACTTTTAATATTTTCTTTAATTCTTGTAAAGATTTCTTTCAGTGCTTATGTATGTCCCATTGATTACACTCTTTAATAAATGGGTATCCATTTAAGCTTAACATCTTATTGTTTGACTTGATATTTGGGTTTAAGTGAATACGATGGTGTAAGGGCAAGGATTTGTTTAAGTTTAAGGATTCTGTCAGTTTTTGAAAATAAATATTAATATTATGATTTAAGGAGTTAGCTATCCTAGGTTTCTTACAGTCTGATAAGTCAGTGAAAGGAAGGGCTTTACAATTGATATTTATTGCTTTCACATGTTGATACCAAATTTTAACCCAAGTTGGAGACCAATCCTCCTTTTCCAGACTAAAACCCAAGATTTGAACAATTTTACTAGAACAAATAAATTTGTAATATAGATGGAAGTCCAATAAGTGAAGGCCCCTTTTTCTTTAGGGTAAAATAGCTTCATATAGTTGACTCTAGTAGATTTAGGATGTCAAATAAATTTAAACAGTTTTTTGTTGATATTCCAAAAAAAAACTTAGGTGGGATGATAATATTTGATGCATTAAATTGGTATAGCAACTTAGGTAAAATGTTCATTTTAATTATTGCTATTTTAGATAGCACTGCTAATTTCAACTTTCTACCTCTTAATATCATGTATGTTAGTCCATATTTTAAATAAGTTATTTTGCATCACTGAATAAGAGTTAAGTTCAAAAGTCAGTCCAACATGTTTGAGTCAGTATGTTGTATTGAAGGGAGAACCCCAGAAGTAATTTTCTTTGTGACTTAAAGGGTTTATTGGAAAATATGAGATTTATCTTGATTAATTTGAGAATTTTGAAAACGTATTTATTGATGAAAAAAGTTTATTTAGATCCATATTTGGAAGCTCAAAGTAAAGATTTAGATCATCTGCAAATGCAGATAAGGTCACCTTATTATTTAAAAGGTTTGGAACTGAATGGAGTATTTTTTGGGAGATATATAAATATAAGGGCTCTGTATGCAGGTTAAACAAATACGGAAACAATGGATAACTCTGTCTTGTCCGATTTAAAATTTGGATAGGTTTTGTCAATATTTTATTAATATAGAGAGATGTATGTCAATTATATAATACGTTATCACATTTATAAATTCTTTTGGGATATTATATTGGGAAAAGGATAGAAATAGAAAGTCCCAGATAACCCTGTTGAATGCTTTACAAACATCCAACATCAAGGCACATCTTGGATTTTTATCATGTTTAGTAAGTTAAACCATATAATCCAGTATTAGAGTATTATCCCAAGTCTGCTTGTTACACATGAATCCAGATTGTTCAGAAGATATACTATGTGGTGGAACCTTTTAAGCCATTCTGCAAGGAGCGAGGACAAGATTTTTTTAAATTATTTTTATTTATTTATAATATTGTTGAAAAAGAAACACATTAGACAACATCACACAAATTACAAAAAATAAACATACACAACTATATACATTTATACAGTGCCTAAGAACAAAAGTGAAACAAATCATATTGGAACATTCACATTCAGTTCAATATATCCTTAAGATATGGAGTCTGTTTGTGGTTGTGAAAAATATATCTATATGCCTTTAAGTGGTTGGTCACAAGAGTCTTAAATCCTTCCCAGGAAAGTAAGTTATTGTTTTTCCAATTAAGAGTGATGTAATACTTTATTAACATGAAGATGGATATTAAGATCCTAAGTTGCAACTTCATCAGTCCTGGTGGAGGGATATGTAAGAGGGCAAATTTCCAAGAAAGAGTTGATTTTTTGTAGCCCATTTTCTCAAGCTGGACTCTTAATGTCCTCCATAGCTTATGTGAGTGTTTACAGCTCCAAAATATGTGTAGGGTGTCTTCTGTCTGATTTTGGCAGAATTGACAATGAGGAGAAGAGTTATGGTATATTTTGTTGATTATACTTGGGGTAAGATAAGCATTATCCAGTAACATAAGCTGGGTGTACCTAAGTTTTCTAACAGGGATGAGATTAGGGTAATTTTTGATGGCATTCGATATCTGGTTTTGAGTGATATGGGGTTCCTGTTTTATCCAGTAGCTAGAATATATGGTTCCTTTTGTTTTGATGGACATAATGAATTTATAGGAGCTTGAAATAATTTTCTTTTTGAGTAGAAGTAAGTTCCATAAAACCTTACATGTAGAAACATCTTTATCTGATATGCTGATAGGGTTAAATAATTTCTGAGATACTTCCCTAATTTGTCTTAATATGGTCAAATATTTTTTAGTGAGGTTCATCTTAACACTTGCCTTTAAATTAGAGAGGTGCATATATAGGTACAAGTCTAAGATAATTTTGTCCTTCAGGAGTGGGAATTGATTCAAGTTTATCATAGTCCCATTCAATCTTAAGTTAGGATTAAGGTGGAAGGATTGTAAAGTGTTGAAGGCAGGGGTTAATTTTAAGGTGTGTACAAGTTTTTATAAAGTTATTATTCTGTATTTTATACTGTTATGTATTTTGAATTTGCTCAGTATATCTTTATTTAAGAAGGGAAGAGCTAGAGGGTTGAAGCTAGGCGATTTGATATAGTTATTATACAACTTTACCCAAATGGGATACCAATTAGTGGAGTTTTTAGTGGATGTAGCTATATTAATTATTCTGCGACAGTTAATGATTTCATAATACAGTTTGAAGTCTGGCAGTCCTAAGCCACCTAGTCCTCTTGGGTATGAAAGTTTAACTTAACTAATCCTAACAGATTTAGGGGACCACAAGAAATTCAACAAGGATGAATAAATAGTTTTGAAGAAGCTATTTTGTAGGATAATATTGGTTGTGTTAAAAATAAAGAGAAGTCTAGGTAGTATATTCATTTTGATGATCACTACCCTAGCGAGAAAGTGTAATTTAAGATTAGTCCACCTTTTCAATGGTCATTTTGTATGTTTGACCAGACACTAGTGATATTGCCCTGGTAGTATGCTTTGGGGTCCAGTCAAAATTAAATTCCCAAGTATCTGATGTGTTGTTTAATCACAATACTTTTTGGGGTTAGAGTGTTGGGGTACTGAGTGTAGATATTAATTGGGAAGATTACAGATTTGTCCTGGTTTAGCATGTAATTTGAAAATTTAGAGAAGGTGTCTATGGAGGTCGTAACTTTTTCAAAGTCAGAATTAGGAAGTGAAAAATAAATGTTTAAGTTGTCAGCATATGCAGATAGGGGTATTGTAGTATTGTAAAGGATAGGAACATGGTGATATGTTCTCTGTTTAATTAATAAGAATAAATGTTCAATGAATAGATTAAATAGCGGGGGGGGAGGGGGCACCCTTGTCTTGCACTGTTTTTAATATTTATTCTGGAGGACATTTGTTTATTTATTTGGAGAACAGTATAGGCATTTGAGTAAAGCATTTTAATTTTAATGTAAAGTTAGGTATACTGAACTGTGGAAGAATCTTAAACAAAAATCTATGCTAATTCAGTCAAAAGCCTTTGATGCATCAATAACTAAGGTATATATAGGGGTTTATGCAAGTGAAGAGAGTGATATCATAGCATCTAGAGTAAATGTATGGTCCACAGTTTGCCTATGTAAGATAAATCCTGATTGCTCAGGTGATATAATACTACTGATGATTTTTTAAGTCTATTAGCTAGAATTGTGGCTAGGACCTTCATGTCTAAGTTGCCAATAGAGATAGGCCTGTATTTCGATGCATCTTTGGTGTCGGAATTAGGTTTTAAAATAAAAATGTTTTTTGATGCATTTAAATGAATGTCTTTTATCCCAAATTGTATAATGTTATTAAAAAGCTGAAGGAAAATGATGGACATTTTTTTATTGAAATGTTTATAAAATTTGGCCGTAAATCCATCTGGGCCAGGGGATTTATTCAGTTTGAGGCTATTGAAGGCAAGGGTGATCTCTTGTTTTGTGATTTTCCTAGCTAGAATGTCTTGTTGCTCTTCAGTAAGTTTGGGGAAGGTTAGGTTATTTAAGAATAGTTGTAACTCCTTTTTATTGATAGGGTCTTCTGGAGGGCTATACAACTTTGAATAAATTGATTCAAACAGGGTAATAATATCCTGTGTATTTTGATACAGTTTCCCTTGATGAGAAATGTCAGGAATAAAGGGAGAGAGTTTGCTCTGATTCAATATCCTAGCTAGGAATTTAGAAGAAAAAAGGGCCCATTCAGAATATTTGGCTAAAGTTTTCATTTCATGGAAGGAAAGACATTCAGCATGCAAGGATAACAGTTTTTCTTGTAGTTGAATTATTTCTTTCTCAGCTTCAGGTGAATAATTAATTTGTATTTCATTTTCCAGTTTACCTATTCTGTCTTTTATGAGTACTTCAATTTTAATGATAAGTTTCCTATAGTATGAGGCCTTGTTGATAAGGAATCCTCTAATCATATTCTTTATGGCAGCCCAGGCGATATCCAAGGGAGAAGAAGGGGAATTAAGTGAACAAATAAATTGATCTAAATAGGATTCAATTTCTGTGAGTATGTCATTCTTCTTTAAGTGATTTGAGCTAAACTGCCACCAAATTGCTTTGTTGCGTGAAGTTATATTTATTTTATTTATTTTTTATTTTACATTTGTTGACCGGGCTAGTCTAGCTGGATATATATCCGTTTACAGTAGAGGCCCGGGGAGAAAAGCTCCGGTACAGTAAAAATTATAGTGTTGAATATACATATACATAAAGTAAAAATATTTAACAATACATCAAAGATTTTCTACATAGATTTTTAATTGGTACAAGAGTGGCAAGGCAATAACATTTCAGAAACTTATCAGTCTTACATTTCAAGAGAGAAAAACAAACAAATTTAAAATGTACAAGTCTAGTTCTACTAGTAACATAGTAGGCTATAAAAAACAAGACTAAGGATAGAATGATTTAAGGCATAACTAAGATTAAATCTCATCTCCAGGGAGGCATCAGGTAGGGGCTTAATTAGAAGATAAAAAAATTTAGTTGTATTTAGAATATGTTTCAGTCGGGATTGGTACAGGGACATAGCCAATGTGAAATAAGATGTTCTTTGATTTGTTTTTTGAATAGAGAGGTAGACACTAGGCAAGTTATATTCTGAGGGAGTTGATTCCATATTTTACCAATGGAATTAGAAAATAAAGCATCTCAGCTTTATTGTATGATTTAGTTATGGATACAAGGAACTTATTTGCAGAACGAAGTGTGGTTAGGTTCTTGTATGGAGAAATGAGGTATGCTAGGCTGGGAGTATTTTCAGGGAAATGAAGGGCTTTATGAATGATGAGTAATTGTTGATACAATAGGTGGTTATTTAGTTCTAGCCAGTTTAGTTGTTTGAGGTTGTGACAATGGTGAGTTCTGAAGGGTGTAGCATTAATGAATCTGGCTATACTGTTATAACAGGTAGAGAGTTTGTTGATGTTATTTTTAGAGAGAGTGGTAAATATAGCTGAAGCATAAAAAAGGGTGAAAAGTAGGTGGGTTTGTGCAATAGTTTTCCTGGCTGCTGGGTTCAGGAAGGATCTAATTCTATAGAGTGTCCCAATTTTTTATTAACAGCTTTAATAGAAGTGTTAATTTGTTCCTCAAAATTCAGATGGTTATCAATGGTTACACCTAATAGCCTAGTAGTTTTTTCAGGGTTTATACAGGCGGCATCATTAGAGGAGATAGTAAAGAAAGGTGTAGGAGATTTATTTGTGGGAGTAAAGAGCAGTAGCTTTGTTTTGGGGTTAAGGAGGAGGCAGTGCTGCATAAACCATATTTCAACATTATGGAAGGTTGTTTGGGTGATGGACTGGAGAGAGGGAATATCTGTATCAGAGCAGATCAAAGTTGAGTCATCTGCATATTGGATGCAGGTTGCTTGTGGCACATTCATATAAAGATCATTGATAAATAATGAGAAAAGAAGGGGTCCAAGGATAGAGCCTTGTGGAACTCCGATATTTACAGGGAGTAAGGATGATAGGTTATTTTCCCAAAGCACTGCTTGTTGCCTGTTCTCACGATAGCTTTTAAACCACTGTAAAGAGTGTGAGCTTAGAGGAAGGTTGTTCAGTTTTTCAAGAAGTATGTTATGGTTAACCATATCAAAGGCTTTTGATAGGTCTATAAATAGTGCAGCAGAGAAATGATTAATATTTCGATTTTTATTGATAGAGTCAGCAAAGGAAAGTAGGGCAGTTGTAGTACTATGGTGTGGCCTAAAACCATGTTGACAGTCGGCTAGAAGTTTGTTTTGCAGAAGGTAGTCAAGAAATTGTTTGTGTATGCACCTTTCCATTATTTTCGCTAATGGGGAGAGTAAGGCAATAGGGCGATAGTTGGATATTTCAGAGGAAGGGCCACCTTTATGAAGGGAATTATATGAGAAATTTTCCAAATGGTAGGGATTTTCTTTTCAGAGATGGTTCTGTTTATCAGTATAGATATTGGGAGATAAATAGCTTTAGCAGCTATTTGTAAGAATTCGGATGGAAGTTTGTCTGCAGATGGAGTGCAAGGCTTTAGTTTTAATAAAAGCTTATATATGATTGATGATGAGACAGGTTGGATTTGAAAGGCATTAGTAGAGGCTGTTGAGTTATTATGTGGGAGGTTGTGGGTGTGGGTAGGAGTTGGCTAGGTTAAGAATAGTTTCTGTGAAATAGTTATTAAAGGCGTCTGGGATTTGAATAGAGGAGTTAGGGTTTAATCCTGTAGGAGCAGGAGTAGTAGAATGCCCAGGTTTTAGAAGTTTATTAATGCCTGACCAAAATTTTTGGGGTATTTTGAGTAGTATTTTGAAGATGAATATAAAATTCCTTTTTATCGCTAAGAGTGTATTTCTTGGTAGTATTTCTTAACTGTTTATATAGGAGATGATCAGCTGGAGATTTTGTAGCTCTCCATTTAGCCCAGATTTTATTTCTCAAGATCATTCTTTCTTTTGTTAGCTTAGATAGCCACGGGGCAGTTTTGGCTCTTATCCTGGTGGTGTGAAAAGGAGCGTGATAGTCAAGGATCTGTAGAAATTTAGTGTTAAAATAAGAAACTGCTTCATTAAGTTCAAGGTTTGATAGAGGTGACCAGACACATGCTTGTAGTTCATTAAGGAAGTTATCAGGGTTGAAAAATCTTTTTGAGCGGCATGTTTTAGTTTATGCTTGTTAGGAATGTACAATTTTGTCTAATAACATAAGTAAGAATATGATCACTAATACTATCAGGAAGCGTCCCAGGAGTATAGTTGTTAGGGTATTATTTATTAGAATCCAATCTAGAATTGTTTCTTTCATGTTAGGTTTATGGATTCTAGTTGTAGTTGTAATCAATTGAGAGTAACCATAGAGATTAATATGGTTAGTAGGTTTTTGGGCTATACAGGTGTTCCAATCAATGTTAAAATCACCAAGTATAATGGTTTCTTGGGGTAGTAAGTTAGTAAGAGAACTGAGTAAGTTTTCTAAGATTAGGGTATTGTTACCAGGGGGAAGATACATGCAAATTATATAGATAGCTTTGTTGTCATTAATCTGTAGTTTGACTGATAAAATTTCAGTTTTGGGGCCTGTTAATGGAAGTTCCTTGAACTGTGTAATTTGTAGGTGAGATTTATAGAGAATGGCTATCCCGCCACCTTTTTTCTTAGTTCGGTCTTTTCTAAGTATGTTGTAGCCAGGAGGGGTGATTTCATGGTCAGGAGTAGAGGGTTTTAGCCAAGTTTCTGTTATACATAATATATCAAATGAATGCAAGTCAAGGAGAGCATGAAGATGGTGAATTTTGTTATTAATATTTCTGATGTTAATATGAGCTATAAAAAGGGAATTGGTTGGTCTAGTACCTTGTACAAGAGGAGGAGATGAGTTAATATTTTGGGTAAAGTTGCTTAGGGAAGAGGGTCCAGGATTAGGATGAATGTCGCCATGTGAGAGGAGATGAAGATTGTATTGAGATAGTATTTTAAGAAGTTTAAGGCACGTATTAGGGTTTTTTTTGTTAAAATGGAAGGTTATGTGGGATGCCCTATGATATTTTGGCAATATATAGTTAGAAGAATAGGTAATGTTGCTGTGTTTAAGGGTGTATAGGAAAGAGGAAGGTAAGGTTTGATTTAGATGAGGGTTATGCTCATATAAAGTATTAATTTGTAGAGAGGTGATATAGTATGATAAGGATAGAGAAGTTAAAGCAATAGTGGAGAGAAGGGTATAGGTGAGAAAGGCTATGACAGTTGAAGACATGGTAGTGAAGAGTTAAACAGAAAATCTAGACTAAATTGTTAAGGTATCAGTAATTAAGGATAAGTGGGATTAACAACAGAATGAAAGGAATGGCTAAATAGACAATACAATCTATAGAAGTTAGGCAGGAGACAGAAAGAGTTAGATAGATAAGAGATTACTAATAGTTGTATAGTAGATGAAAAAGTAAACTAAGAATGACTCTTTCAGTGCTATATTCCCTAAGTTAAACAACCAGCAGCCAAAATGAAATTATTGAAGCTCAACCAACTTAAAAAATAGATCTCCACATAATATATTAGAGTAATGAAGGCAAAATATGAATCCTTGACAAAATATAACACCCAATATGTTAGAATGAACAGGAAGCCAATCTCATAATAAAAAAGCCACTTATGATGGTAGGTCTATCCACTAAGATTGACCACTATTAAAAATAAAGGTCAATATTAAACAGCCCAACAGACATAAGGGGAACTGTATATTCCCAACAGTAAGAAAAAGATGAGCATATAGGTAGTATATACCCCACTAATGGTCATAAAATGATAATTAAAAAATATCAAATGATGAATTCCTGAATTGTAGTGACCCAGCTCAAAATTACTACAAACTATTCATACAAGCAATCAAAATATTTCACTCATATAACCAAGCCCTTAACTATGTCACTTCAAATACAAGAAGAAGAAAAAAAATCAGCTAATAATGCTGAAAATGCATCATAAGTTGAGTAAAAATAAATATTGGTTATGTCCCAGGGCAAATAGTTATATAATGACACTTAATTATTATGATTATAGTATAGACCTAAAGTAACTGGAAAGAATCAGTTAATAACATAAGCTATAAATTCCAGTGCCATTAATTACAAAATATACCCTGATGAAATCAACAATGGACTTGGAAAATATACTTGGGGTCAATACTGTTAAGAGGCATTCAACACACAAACTGAAGCCAAATACCAACAATTTAACAATAATGTCGATACTTCATATGAGACCATAGGTATACAAAAGTTGCAAGGGCCCAAAAGAAATCTTCCCTATATGCTTGTGTATGCCCTTAAGAACAGCTCCTATGTTTGGAACTAAAGTAAAACAATATATGGAGAAAACATGAACAACCTAAGTTAGACCAATCCCTAAAGGATGTTAAATAACAAAACACTAAAGGACTGTTATACAAAAAATCATTAGTTATACATTACTAAACATATGATAAAACATTATAATGATATATAGCAATGTATTGATTGACAAAAACAGTCATAAAGAATGATTGTAAATATATGTGTCCAATAAACAATGTCCATAGACCATATTTTGAATTGTTATCAAACATATAAGTCAATAGAAATATTACTGGGCATATAATCTAGTCAAAGACGGCCCATGAAGATGACAAGTATGTGCCAATACACAATTAAATGACAATGCCCCCAAGTAACATGTCCACAAGAGATCAAATCCCAAACCCTTTTAGCAACAAGACAAAGAGTTCAGAGATGGACTCAATATTGATAATCTTCCCATCACACAAGATATTTCCTGAAAACAGTACCAAAATCTGACAATCCGCGGGGATGGTTCCACCTCGATGAAAAAACGCCCAAATAGTAGAATTGTGTACAGGCCAAAATCCACAATTATAAGTTGCACAGAATCACGAATCTCAGATGATTCAATATGTCCATTTATCAGATTACCAAGTAGTAGAAACCCATAGTCCAAAACGACTTATTAGAATCGGCTCATATATGGGCTGTTTACAAAATGCCTGAATCTCGCAGGTTGTACCAACGCACCATAAAGAAGTACTGCCTCAATGATAACCAAACCAGTCAGATCGCATAGAATGCGTACAAACAGAGACCAACTGTTCTTTTCCAAAGACGAGGGTAAAAAACGTCGAACCAAGCCAACAGTCCCAAGCGAGTCCGAAAGACTCACAAAATATGTATAAACAGTTAAGCCCACTAGATGTACTTAATGCAAAGGTAACTCACCCAAATACTTGAAAGAAAAGACATTGTCCAATGGCTTCGTTGGAAAACGCCAGGCCAAAACTTCTGTGTAACAGCCAAAGCCTGTAGCCTTAATGATACCAAATAATTCCAACACCAACTGCTAAAACAACCGGGCACTCTAACTGCACACGAAATATGGTCAATTGAAAGAGCCGCTCACCCAAAAAGCTAGGATGTAGACGCTAAGTTATATAAAAGGACCAATGAATGTTCAGTGATATTTTTGAGTGATCTGATAGAAATCTAGGTTCAGTGTTATGGGTGATGTTGAAGTTCATGAATACAGAAGATATAAGAAAAAATTCCAGTCTGGACCAGCTTTTATGGCAGTTTGAAAATAATGTGAATTTGTTATTTTTGAGGGTGCAACTTTGATATATGTAAGGGTCAAGCAGATTGTAATCTTCCTTTAATTTAGAAATAGTTAAGGTGGCATGTTTATTATAATTAGCTTTAACATTAGTCCTATCCGCTTCTGGGTCCTGGATAGAATTCCAATCTCCACCCACTATGTAATAATGATTAGGAAAGCTAGCAAGGATTTTATAGATCTGCATAAGGAAATTCTGTTGATTGGAGAATAGTGCATAAATGTTTATAAATAAAATAGGTTTATCTAGATGTGTACTACATGTGGTGAAGTAGCACCATCTTCCATTCTTATCAGAGTCTCTTTAATAATGTCTTGTTGAAATGTATTTTTAATAATAATAGCAATCCCCGCACTATTCGTTTTTGCTCCTGATGGTATAATAGTTTTAATCCATCTTTTCACCAGATCCCTCTTCCACTGCTCCTCAGATAGATGAGTTTCTTGGATGAAAATTACACTAGATAATGCTTTAAATGTCAGGTGCATGAAAAGTTTTATTTTCTTATGTGCCTGTAACCCCTTAATATTCCATGACTCAATACTCTGCATTATTTATTCTTAACCGTTATTAAGTAAGTTATTTATATTTGGAGATTGGAGGAGTGATTGTAAATAAGTAAGTGATTGTATACTAAACAGAAAATCTTGGGCAAAGATAAGGAACCCCTTCTGCTCTAGATCTGTGCCTAACCATGCCCACCCCATCCCGGAAGAGATTGGGGTATTGAGTATTGAAGCTTCTAAAGAAAACATGTAAACAACTTGCACATAAACTGAAACTATGCAGCTGAGAAATCCCAGAAAGAACAGACAATATCTACAGAATCTAAAATGCATAACAATCCTAAGCATAATAGATAATCAGAATCTGCTAACTTCTTGTTTTAAGCTGAGAAAACAAGACAATAATTCCCATACAGGGAGATGGTTATGTGAGCTTTGTTTTTGTTTTCCTTCTGGAGAAAATAAACTTCCATATCAGTGTTTTTAACTACATAGATATATGCTTTTCGTAATATTTACACCCAAAGATATGCATTCAAGTCAAAGGAACAGACAAGGATGACACAAACTTAGCCTGAGAAAGGCTAACAGGATTCGAACTATGTACAGAAATTTGCAGTCTTAACTCCTGTGTAATAAAAAGAGAAGACATACCTGGAATTTGAGTGCTTCCAAACTCTAACAATGACACTCTAATATGAAACCATTATACAAATTAATTCCATACAATTTGCCATCAGATCTTATCAAACTGAAGAGGAGATTTTATATTGCGTACAACATATTCTCTGTCATCAGTGAACATATACTATAACTGTATAACACTATTCCTTCGGTCATACAAAAATACCGGAGTTTTATCTTAGACTACAGAACTACTATGAAGGTAGGTATATAATAATATTAAGCCATTCCTACTTCTAAAGGTATTTTTGCTGTTTTACCTAGCTGTATCATAACTGATGGCTACTGACAAGCCGGCTTACTGCAAGTGGAACAACAGGCATACTACACTTGAAACCGGTCCAGTACATGCAGAAAGCACTGTGCTAAGTCAGTGGTGAATCCCCACTGGACAATACAATAAACTAGACAGTGTAGGATCTAGCTCATGTAGTAATTACATTCAGTGGGTTATATCACTAAGGTCAACATATAGTAAGAAATCAGCAATTATTATCGCATCTGTACATAATGACTAACACTCAACATATGCTTATAGGGATGCAGTAATGTACAAGTATACTAGATCTTTTACAACATAGAAAATGTACAGTTCCATATAATGCTCAGCCTTCCTAAATGATTTAAGAAACTCTCTATCTGTGCATTAGATATCTTGCCAAACACAAGCCTGTATACTTCTTAGATACTGCACCCCAGATTAATCGGCAAACAAGACAAACAGATCCAGACATTTGGTGCTCCTTTATGGGTAAACAAACAGTTCCTACTAAATTATCTCCATGAAATATATATACAGTTATGAGTCATAGAACCTGCGACAAGTGTTAGGATCAAGAGAGAGCTACTCCAATCCTATCTAGGCGAGCAACCACTAATAAGTGTGGAACCGTACCTAGGTGCCACAATGAGCTGAATGGTCTCCTTTCTTTATTCTATGCAGTCTTTAAGGATTTCTTCATTTTGAGGTACACTTATGAAATCACTTAAAAATGTAAGCGATCTACTGACAGGTTGAAGGTATTCACTCCTTTAAGGAGTATGAGGTGAAGGTCGACATCTGCGATAAAATCGTGATTACAGTTATCTGTTTCTTTAAGGGAGTGCAGATGCATTTGAAAAGGCATCTTGAGGTTAAAGAGTCACTGCGTAATATTGTTCATGTTGGTTAATGGAGATTGTATTTCATCACCACCACATGAGAAATCTAGGCCCAGCAACAGCCACCTCGGCCACACCAGTAAAAGCCATAGGGACACAAAAGACAAATATCATTTAGCGACTTCCCCCTGGATCAAGGTAACCTTTTCAAATTAGGTTATACCAATAGGTTAATGTAGAAACTGTATTAGATTAGCACTTCTGTACAGCCAAATCCGGTCTTTCACTAAAGGCTGTCAAGAAAATCAAGGTAGCTTCTTTAGTGTTTGTTGCAGACATTTTGGTGCCTTGGTGATGGAAGATTAATATATTCGGGTATTTGATTTGAAATTTTATTTGTTTTTGGATTAGAGACACACAGAATGGAGCCAGTTTTTGTCTCTCTAGTTTAACTTGTACAGGGAGGTCTGGAGACAGAAAAATTGTTGAACCATTCCAGATGACATACATTTTAGATTTTGCCGCCATTAATAGCTTGTTAACATGTTGGAAGTTCAATATTTTAGCGTGCACAATTCTAGGTTTGTTAAGCTCCAAAGATGTTCTAAGGGCTCTGTGTGCTCTTTCAGTTGTAATCTGGTCAGTAACTGTATTTTATCTAGAAATAGAGAAAAAATGGAAGTGATTGTTTCTGGTAGATGATTGCGGTCTAGCTGCTCTGGTATGCCTCTTATTATGATATTATTACACCTGGATCTGGCTTCTAGATCCAATATTTTCTGTTGCATGTCTAGGATAGTTTTAACATTGGAATTGTGATCTTTCTGCAACTGGTCTATTCTGATTTCATTCTTGGCAACCTTTGCTTCTGTCTTGTCTGTTCTTGATAGTATTTTATCTATAGAATCTCCAAATGCCAGTAGTTGTGTAGAGAAGCTTTGTATCACTTCTTGAATAGGTTGAAGTGCCATTTTTAAATCTTCAAGATTAGATTGATCAGCCTTTGGTTTAGTAATGGATTTTGACATTTCCTGAAGTTTCCCAGTTCTAGCTCTTTTGGGAATAGTCTCTTTTTCTGGATATGCAACTGTAGAGTATTTTGCTTTAGTAGTCTGTGAGTCCATGTGTTCTGGATCCAGTGACATATTAGCTTTTCTTCTTTTGGCTGATTAAGGAAATGCAGGCCAAGAGATCCCAGGCCTCATGGGAAGCACATGTAGGAAAGATATGAAACAAGTCCACTGCAATCCTCTTAAAATCCACTGTTCCACGTTGTTGCAGCTTCTGCATATGGTAGGATAAGCCTTTCTTTATATCAGATGTAGATTATTGCTTATGTAGTTTGTTCTCTCAAGCAAATAAAGGAATACTTTATGCTATTGATGCAGAGCAATGTCCAGACACTGTCTATAGAATGGCAGCCATTTTGATCTCTGAGGACAAGATTTTAATATCTACATTAATCAAGGGAATCTGTCTATAATTAAGATGGTTGGATTTATCTAAGTTTTTTTTGGGGGGGTGAAAATAATTTTTGAATTGTTTAAATATAAATTTGCGATACCATTATGTGTAATATAGTTGTAAGCTTTCAGGAGAATAGATGAAAGCTTTTGGATAAATATTTTATAAAAAATCCATCATATAACCATATGGACCAAGAGCTTTACCCAATTTCAATTTCTTTATTATTTGAAATACTTCCTGTTGTGTAAAGGGAGGCATAAGCAGTGTTTTTTTTATGTTCACTTATTTTTGGAAAGGTAAGATTCTTTAGGAAATCTTCACAATCTAAATTGGAGGTTTGGTTAACAGGAGTGCTTTAAATCTATGCATTTTTTTTAAAGAGTTTTAAAATTTGCATATCTGATTTAAACATTTTGCCTTCATATTGAAGCAAAGTTATCCCAGGGACTTCCTGTTTATTCTCAATTATCCTCATTAAAGTTATTGATGGAACCTGTGCCAATTCAGAATATTTAGCTAAAGATTTCAACTCCTGAAATGAGTAATTTTGTTGATGCAAAATATATAGTTCCCTTTGCAAGCTATTTATTTGATGTTCCAGATTGGGATTTTTACTTTTTTGAAACATTTCTTCAACCTCTTTGAGCTCATTACCTAACTTATTTTCTTTTTCTTTAGTAATTTTTTTTTTATAATAGGAAGCATTTTGAAGTAATACCTTCCTAATCTTAGCTTTACAGGCAGCCCACTCAACATCATAAGGAATATTAGTACATGTTAAATTATTATCAATATCTGTTAGGATATCCAGTACCTCCTGTATCACATCTGCTTTAAGAAGCAAGTTGTTGTTTAGAGACCAAAGTTACATTCTCTCATATTTATTCTATCTGAGACATTTATTTTTACTGTGATTTTTAGAATGATCTGAAAAAAATCTGGGTTCACTAGACTACCTGATTTCTCCTCTTAAAAATATTTCTGACAACAACAAAATATCTAGTCTAGACCAGGATGTATAGCATTTCTAGTAATATGCAAAAATATTTTCTGATGAGAGCTTATCTCCAAAAGAAAGAGGGTCTACAAGATAAAAGTCAGATATAACATCTGCTATAGATAATTATGCTTGAAAATTATATGCATTAGTTCGATCTAGTATGGGATCTATGACTGTATTCCAATCCCCATCCCCAATATATAATAGTAGTCTGGGAATTTACTCAACAAATTATGGATTTCTATGATAGATTTTGTTGACCTATACATAGACCATTTCTGTTAAGGAAGTAATTTTGAGATATAAAAAAGCACCACCTACCATTCTTATATGATTCTTGTTTTATAATTGACTCTTAAAATGACTTTTTAACTATAATAGCCTCCTTTTAGAATTAGTACTGCATCCGGATGCAATAACAGTTTGTATCCATTTCATGTTCTTGTCTTTGTTCCAGTCCTCTTTTAACATGTGTATTTCTTGGAGAAAGAGAATATCGGCTTCAGATTTCAATGCTAAATGCATTATCATGTTTTTTCTTTTCTTTATCTTGTAATCCTCTCATGTTCCAAAAGTGAATAATCCACACTCTTTCATTTGAATTTGTATTTTAAAAGTTATAACCATAGAAATTTTAATATATGTAAAAAAGTATAGTCACCATCTGTACTATAAGTATATGTTTTGAGTTAGTAGCACTTGTCCATTTCAGAACCACCCCACTGCAGACCAGGCTTGATCCACAAAATTGCAATATGTGAAGCAAAATATATCCATGAAGGCCTCATATGATCTGAAGATTTAAAATCATTTTTTTTTCTCTAAGAACTGCATTTTACCTGATTTTGGCCTAGCACTCAAGTGTGGGGTCATGTACTGCACTGATTATTTTGCTGCTTTTGTATCTCTGCTACCTTTAAACTACAACAAAAAGAAAAGAAAAAAAAATCTGCTGTTCTGAACTGGAAGTTTCTAGAAGGCCAGTGCTTGCTTGGGCTAAAAGGAAGTCTCGGTGTTCACCAGTGGGAGTGGTTAACACTGAACAGCCTGCATGTCCCTGGAGGAGTGGTTACTACCTAGAAGCTGTAGTTTTATTGGCCATTTTGGGTCAATTCTAAACTCCTTGATCTGTCTCTCTTAAAACCCAGCTGCCTCATAGTTTTGGCATATTTTCAGGCTTGCTAGTTGTTGCTGAAGCACCTACCAAGGGGAGAAAACGCTGAGAGAAGAAAAGGAGCCACTTTTGTGATTTTTAAGTATTTTCTTCTGATTTTTGTTAAGTTTTACTGCTTTGCCACCTACTTTTTGGCATTTTCCTGCTTGCTAAAGTTTATATCTGTAACAGTAACAGTACTTGGAACACATCTAGAGCCTGTTTACTGCATTTCCTGTGTTGCACTTAATTTAAAATCATTTTTTCTCTAAAAACTGCATTTTACCTGATTTCTAGCACTCAAGTGTGGGGTCATTTATTGCACTGTTGTGATTATTTTGCTGCTTGTGTATCTCTGCTACCTTTAAACTACAACAAAAAGAAAAAAAAAAAACAAATAAATATTGCTTTTTTCCCCACTTTCTGAAAGTTAAGAAAGTTCAGTTACAGATTTGATGTTCTGAACTGTTTGGAAGTTTCTAGAAGGCCATTGCTTGCTTGGGCTAAAGGGAAGTCTCTGTGTTCACCAGTGGGAGTGGTTAGCACTGAACAGCCTGCCTGTCCCTGGAGGAGTGGTTACTACCTAGAAGCTGTAGTTTTATTGGCCATTTTGGGTCAATTCTAAACTCCTTGATCTGTCTCTCTTAAAACCCGGCTGCCTCATGATTTTGCTACCTAAACAGGTTTAAACTATTCCAGGCTCCACAAAGTCTGCTCTTCACTCTTTCCCTTAGAACTGTTCAAACTCTCAAAGTAATCACTCTATTCTCTTTCTAAAGCCTTGCTCTTGCTCAGCTCTTATAAGGAAACACAAACTAAAGCAGTACACCCTCCTTGACTTCTCACAAGTATTAGGCTCCCGATTGGTCCTTACTGGTCAAGTGAAAAATCAGTTCCCTTCCCTAATCTGATCAGTAAAAAAACAGTTCCCTATACTAATCTGGTATGTCTAAGGGTCAGTTTCAAGGTTACTCTCCAGTCCAGCTGGTGAATCTGGGAATTTTGAGGCAATGTTACAATTGCCTTATGTACACAGACAACCCTCTCTTCCTTCCAACAAACTCTAATACATGTGAGAGATGCAGTTACACAGCCAAACTGGAGGCAGAGCTCTCTCAACCCAAGACTGGCACAGTCAGTCAGGAGGAAAAGGTTACTACCCACACCACAAATCCAGTCTCACACAGACCTATTGCATCTGCATACTCAACACATAAACACACAAAAACATACTCTGGGGCTCTAAATAAAAATCTGCCTAAACAGCAAAGACCTCCTAAGCAGATATCCAAGCAGCAGCCACCCCTCAACAATACCCATGAATCACATATCTCACAAAATCAGTGTGCCTCACAGTCACAGCCCTTAAGGCCAAACAACACACCAAATAAACTTGTTATAGTGGACTCTATTGTCCGACACACTGATGTCTCACTCACCTGTCTGGACAAGGAGAAGGTCACTGTAAGCTGCCTGTTGGGTACCAGGATTTGCCACATAATGCAAGCACTCAGGTCACTCCAAAGCAAGTACAAGTATGACTCCATCATTGTCCATGCTGGTGTGAATGACCTGAGATGTACCTCCCTGGACTACATGAAACGAGACATAGAGGAGCTCTCTGACCATGTAGCCCAGGCTGGTATGACCCTGACCTTGAGTAGCATCTTGCCCTCACCAAGAATGATGCCACAGTATAAAGACAAAATAATCAGTTTCAACAATTGGTTAAAGTATTGGTGTCATTCAAAGGGGATCCAGTGTCTGTCAGCCTGGGATGGCATGCTTGACAAGTCACTTTGCTTCGCTAGGGACGGCTTGCACCTGTCACCCTTAGGCTTTCGTATATAGGCCAAGGCTCTTGCCACCCCCATAGTGCCTTTTTTAGGCAAGGCTCAATGGGCAAACCCACCTCCATAGACAACCCAAGGATAAAAAAACTAAAGGTAATACTACTCAATACCAGAAGTCTAAACCTCAAGATGCACGCACTCAAGGCTCTCCTCAGTATGGAGAAAATTGATGTCTGTGCAGTAACAGAAACCTGGTTCAAGGCTCCTGAGAGCACCCCAGCACTACCAGGTTATAACTCATACCATGCCTTTTGGCCCCAAAACTCGGACCGAAGCACAAAAGGAGGGAGAGTATCTATATTCATCAAAGATACCTACACCTCCAGGTTAGTGGCACTGCACGAAGCATCGGAAACCATCCATGTTCAACTAACAGCGGGCAAAACTGCCTTTCAATTTGTAGCCTGCTACAGAACACCCTCCCTATTACAGGAACTGCACTTGACATTCCTGAGAACACTGGAGAATATGAAGGTCTCTCCAAACTCGATGTTATTGGGTGACTTCAACTACCCAAACATTGACTGGGAAAACCACGCAAGCCCAAACACCCTTGCCCAACGGTTCCTTGAATTTATTAACTCTAACGCAATGGAACAATTGGTCACCACTTCCACAAGAGGGTACAACATATTGGACCTGGTCATCACCAACATGGGGACTCTATGTTCCACACCAGAGGTAAACCCCTCATTGGTAAGATCAGACCATAAACAATTTTCCCTGGATATCCATATCCCGTCCCCACCCCCAGCCAAAGAAATCACTGTAAAGAATTTCTCAAAAGCCAGCTTTGCATTTCTCAAGACTGATGTGGAATCCTTCAAAGCCCATGGGCCATAGGATAATACAGCCCAAACTGCAGAATCCTTTACAAATGCATTCTATGAATACCTGCAGGAATGCATGGATTGTGTTATCCCAAATAAAACCAAGACTCACTCCTCCAAAAACAGGAGACCAGTCTAGTGGACCCCTGCCATAAAAAGCTACACAACAGAAGGAGAAAGCTACTACATGACAGAGCAAAATCCCAAAAAGGGAAGGCATCTCTGATCAGTATTAGCAAGAAACTTCGATCCCTCATAAAATTATCAAAGGCCAGTTTCGAAAAAAAAATTGTCCTAGACACTAAAGATAATCACAAGGCCTTCTTTAGTTATGTCAGGAACATGGGCGGAAACTCCCAGATATGCTCTAAATTGTTGCATAATGGTATAAAATATACTAAACCTACAGACATAGCCAACATCCTGGCAGACAGATTCAGCACAAACTTCTCCCCCCCTTCCCCCCAAAGGAGCAAATGCCTATCCCAACTGAATGTAACCTCCCTGACCTCACAGATGCACAGGTGAAAGCTGCCCTCTCCAAAGCAAAAAACACAGCATCTATGGGACCAGACGGTGTCCCAGGCTGTGTCTTACATGAGCTTCAAGAAAAACTGAACCCTCACATTAAGCCACTGTTCAAACTTAACCTTACTACAGGATATGTACCCAAAGAATGGCGTACAGCTACAGTGGTCCCACCCCACAAACGTGGTGCCACAATGGACCCCAGAAACTATCGCCCCATAAGCCTGACTAGTCTGATCTGTAAAGCTATGGAGCGTATTATCATGGAACTCATAAACAAAGGCATTGGGAGCCTCCAGACACTGGACCCTACCCAATTCGGCTTTGTTAAGGGCAGATCTTGCCTTTTAAAACTAGTTGATTTCTTTGAAACAGTTACCAAAGCCATAGATGAGGGCAAGGTAGTCCACACAGCCTACCTGGACCTCGCAAAAGCCTTCGACACAATACCCCACTCGGGCATCATAATTAAGTTTACCAGCTTAAATATCAACCCTATATCACAAGATGGGTTGAAAACTGGCTCAGAGATAGAACCCACATGGTCAGAATCACAGGTGCCATGTCTGAATCCAAACCAGTTACACGTGGCATCCCACAGGGCTGAATTCTGGGACCTCTCTTGTTTGGTATATACTTCTCTGAGGTTCAGGCTAACACGGGGGGATTATGGCTGACAAAGTTCGCAGATGACTGCAAACTGGGGGCCATAATCGAATGTCCAGCTGACACAAGCATCCTCCAAATGGGTCTCACAGAGACGGATGCTTGGTGCCAGAGCCACGGCCTCAAGCTAAATGCTAAAAAGTGCATAGTCATCCCCTTTGGGAAAAACAAGGTGCCCACAAATTACCACATAGGTGGTAATCCATTAAGTACGAAAGAAGTAATTAGAGATTTGGGGACCAGCATAGATAGTAATCTCTCCTTTGATAATCACGTTGCCAAAGTGGTTAGAAAGACCTTCTATATAGCCCACCTTATCACAAAAGGGTTCGCATCTAGATCAGGAGAGGTCATTGTGCCCCTCTACTCGTCACTCATCAGGCCCATACTTGAATACAATGCCCCTTTTGGGATGTACCTTACCCGACACCTGCAGCAACTGGAGAGACCCTAAAAGTACCTCACCAAGAGGATCATGGGCTACAAACAGATGTCCTATGCAGCACAACTAAAGAAACTCCAGCTCTACTCAGTTGCTTAACGCCTACTCAGAGGCGATCTATGCCTGACATACAAAGCTATGTCAAATCCAGAATTAATGGGCATGCTCCACCTCAAAAAATCCAAGTCCCTTAGAGCTACACGCTCCAGGGACCTAAACCGCAGCACAAAAATAAATAGGACATGATGGAGGGACAGATTCATTTCCCAGAGGCTCCCCTCACTCTGGAATAGAATCCCAATTCGTGTTAGACATAGCCCCTCGCTGCCCCTCTTCAAGCGAAATCTGGACGCATGGACGGGAAATTGCAAATTCACCCCTGGGATCTCTTCTGTGTCCCTGCTAGACAGAGGCACAGGAAACTAATCTTAAAAGGGTACCTTCTGTGACCTACTTTACAGAGGCACAGTAGGCTAATCTAATAGGAAGGCGGAAGCCAAATACACTCTGGCTAGGCTTATAAATGCCCTAGGGCAGATAGCCTAGTAGCTACCTATGAACCTATGAACCTAAGATTGTCAATAAACACTACAGACTATGCATTCATTCTAATATCAGTAATTATAAGGTCAGAAAATGTTTGTAGTAGCAGTCTCTTTAGATAATACTGCAAACCAGCATCTTAATGTTATATTCTAGGTGTATAAAGAAAGGAAAGACAAAGACAAGGTGGACAAATGCTTATGAATATGCTTAGCTATTAGGCACTTTGAGATATTCCTACATACATAGAGACTACTCATACAAGAGACAGACCTTGCCAGTGTACTGAATTTGATGATAAGATGAGTCGTTTATGGGACAAATAACTTCTATACAATCTGTGTGATTTTAAAAGCATATTACTTCAATATGATAGATTGCTGCAATTTTATTACTGTTGTTTTTTTTTTTTATATATGTGGTGGAGCTTGATCAGAACAACTTTAATTATTTACAACTATATAGAGTTGCTGCAGGGTTTTCTGAGTAGATAACTTAAGGTTTTAAGATAATGTAGTCCTGCCTGAAACTTAGTATTGCAGTACTAAATGCTTTTGGGGAACAAGTCAGATCGCTATAGTTCAGGTTAATGTTCTGCTACTATTCTCCTATTATTACTTTTATAAACCCTTTTGTTATACAACCATTATATTGTTAGAATTAGATTAGAACATTTCATTTTAGTTAATTTATTGTATTACAGGTAATTATCTAAGATTGTTTTAATTGATCTTCCTTGATACATCAGTAGACATGAGCCAAATTATTTTAAAAATATCTATTTCTAGTATCTATATGGGCTTAATCTAAACTATCAATAATCTATTCAAATAATTACTTACTACACAAAACTTTAAACTCATTCCTATCAAAGTTCATTCATATTGTCGATACTCAGTCATTAGGAGCCAGATGGTTAATGGTGTTAGGGTAAAGGATGCCTAATCTTAGGACTTGTTATTTTTTTGTACATTAGTTCATGGTATGATAGAATTGTTTTATGGCTTAATGGGTTAAAGTTTATTGGTTACACATTACCTATAATAAATTTATATGCTTATATAGCTTGTATTGTAACCTCTCTTTTTCAATTTCTTTTACTTGAGGTGATTATCTTTTTTTTATTTTCTATTATGTGCTGTCAAAATGTCCCCATGTCATCCATTTGTAACAAATTATTAAATGCTTCACAGCACAGTGAGGTAGGCCAGCTCCAGTGGATCAGCCTGTTCCCACTCCTCAGGCTCCAGCACCAATGAACAGCACATCTAGGACCCAACCTGGCAGCACTGCCTCTGCTGCTCCTGCACTACCTGTACCCTCAGGTAGTACTGCCCTGGCAGCTGGTGCTGTGCTACCCTAAGGGAGTAGTGGTGGAAATGGGGATTTTATCACCCATCAGGCGATGCCAGGGTTGCTGTGTAGGGTTGTGCACCACACCACTGGTGTATGCCGATGCAGAATGGAGATGCTGCTCTCCCTCATGGTATGTAGGTGGAGAAGATATCAAGCACTGCAGACACTAGAAGAGAAAGGGGACAGAGATGACAGTCCAGTGTGTGAGGGCTAGATTCTCACTGTCTCCATCTTTGCCATGTATGAGCCTGTGTGTCTCCACCACCCCTGTGTCTTGTCTTTTATTGTGTTTGCATTTGTTTCCTCCACTACACAACTTTATATGACCCAGAAATACCAATGTCCCTTAACCAGCATTCCTCTCTTATTGAATTAAAAAATGAGCACCTGTCCCACAAAAAAAAAAAAAAAAACATCTCATTCATAACTTGCCATTTTGCACATGTGTTTTCTTGACACACTTGATTTAGTCCGATTGACTATACAACATGATGACATTGTTGTCAGCCCTCTTTCTGGAGGTGACAGTCCAAATTCAGTTAATATTCTGCACATATTTTCAGTTTACACTGTTGAAGAAATGGATAGTGATGGTTCTTTCCTACCTCCCCCCTGCACATCCTGCATTGCGTTCCATTTGCTCTTCTCCCTGCTTGCTCTCAATTTCACCACTTTCCTATTTACCCTATTTTAACACCTATAATCTGGTAAAACAACAGAATCGCACACAGCACACATAAACACCAGAAAAAGGAATGGATCTGTTCATTTTTTGGCCTCTGTGTTTGCATGAAGTTTGGCATCATGCACCAATTCCAAGCAATAGTGAGTGGCTGTACAGTGCTGTGGTTACCTCCTGGCAATGCTGCTAAACAATGCTGTGCTAGGTCAACACACAGTAATACATACTGAATATACTATAATAGATAAAAATCATTGCATTATCACTGGTTATTAAAAAGTATTAGATATACCTAGGTTCAAACCCAGTATCATCTGACCTCAAAAATAAATATGTCAATACATTTCCACCTGCTTCCACAGCGTTAGCTAAGCAGGTGGTATGTTTCATACTCTCATTACTAACTCTCAGAATTTTAGAACTGAACCCTGCATTTGTGTACTGCTTAACCCTGTACACACAAGGAAAGTAATGGAAATGTATATCTTGCATGCGCAAGCACTTTGCAGCCATCACGTAAACTCACTGCTCACCACTGTACTATGCAAAGTCAATATTAGAATATGTTAATGCTGTTTATTGTGCATTTACTGTTCATGCCATGAAACTACATTTGGCAACATAACAAACTGAAGGCCCTATCTAAAAATATTTCATATATTTACAATGCAGCCATGTGGCACCTCCCCCCATGCACTGCACCCCTGGTATCTCAGTGCTTGTTCACAAATATATAAACTATACTACAGAAATTAGTAACAAATGTGTGATATGCAAAGCACATCAATCTGGTAGCATGCAGAACTAGAACTATCTTCAAAGTTGAACATGCATACACATCCATTTCATGCAGACCTCCTAACATTTTCTCTCCAAATCCTCTGCTGATGTCACACAATATAAGTTGTCCTGCAGCCTTATTCATAGGTTCATAGGTAGGTAATAGCCTATTGGCCCAAGGGCATAAGTAAGCCTAGCCAAACGTATCTTGGCTTTCGCTACCCATGCATATTAAATTCCTGTCCCTCTACCGAGTAGAGTCACAGAAGTGATCCCAGGGGGTGAATTTTCTACTACCCATCCACTCATCAAGGTTTTTCTTGAAGAGTGCTAATGATGAACTCTGCTTGACTTAGATAGGAATTTTGTTCCAGAGCATGGGGAGTCTTTGGGACAAGAATCTATCCCTCCATCATGTCTTATTTATTGTTATGGTGAGGTTTAGGTCCCTAGAGCATGTAGCTCGGAAAGATTGTGATTTCTTTAAGTGGAGCATGTCCATCAATTCTGGGTTTGACATAGCTTTGTACGTCAGACAGAGATCACCTCAGAGTAAGTGATATGCAACCGAGTAGAGTTGGAGTTTCTTGAGCTGGTGGGCATAGGGCAACTGTTTGAGGTCAGCAATCCTTTTGGTGAGGTACTTCTGGGGCCTCTCCATTTGTTGTAGGTGTCTTGTGAGGTACATGACAAAAGGGGCTTTGTACTCAATGAGGGGTCTGGTAAGTGATGAGCAGAGGGGGACAATGACCTCTTTTTTTCTAGATGCCAACCCTTTTGTGATTAGGTGGGACACATAGAAAGATTTTCTGATCAGTGTGGTGATGTGATTATCAAAGGAGAGGTTACTATCCACTTAGGTCCCAAGGTCTCTTGTCACAGTCACTGTGTTAAGTGAACTGCCACCTATTTGGTAGTTCATGGGTACTGTGTTTTTACCAGAGGGGATGACAATGCACTTTTTAGCATTTAGCCTGATGCCATGGTTTTTGCACCAGGTATCTGTCTCGGTGAGGCCCTTTTGCAGGATGTCTACACTGTCAGGGGAATTGATTATGTCCCCCAGTTTGCAGTCATCTACAAACTTGGTTAGCCATAGACCGTTGGTGTTCGCTTGCACTTTGGAGAAGTATATACCGAACAGGAGAGGTCCCAAGACTGAACCCTGGGGCACTCCAGTTGTCACTGGTTTAGAGTGGGATCTGAAGTCTGCAACTCTCACTGTGTGGGTTCTGTCCATGTGCTAGTTGGCCACCCATCTCATGATGTAAGGGTTTATGTTAAGGTTGGTGAGTTTATCTATAATTCCTGAATGGGGGATAGTAAAAGGCTTTACCGAGGTCTAGGTAGGCTGTGTGGACCACCTTGCCCTCATCTATGGCCTTGGTAGCTGTTTCAAAAAAGTCTACCAGGTTTAAAAGACATGATCTACCCTTTACAAATCTGAACTAGGTAGAGTCCAAAGTTGCAGACCAGGCTTGTCAGACTAATAGGTCAGTAGTTCCCGGGATCTGAGGTGGCTCTTCCTTTGTGGAGTGGGGTAACCATTGCTGTGCACCATTCAGTGGACACATAGCCTGTGGTGAGGCTGTGATTGAACATGGAGTTTAGGTGGGGGGCTAGTTCATTTTGGAGTTCATGTAAGAAGCAGCCTGGGATGTTGTCCGGTCCAATGGATGCTGTACATTTGGATTTAGAGTTCCATTTTTACCTGTGTGCTTGTGATTAACGGGGCCCTACAATCATCTGGTATAGTTATGGGCCCTTTGGGGGGTGAGAGGGGAGTAAAGTTAGCACTGAACCTGTCTGCCAAGATGTTAGAAATATCAGTTGGTTCTGTACCTTTTGTGCCATTCTGCTGCAGCTCAGTGCAGATCTGGGTATTGACATGGAGATTCTTGACATAGCTAAAGAATGTCATGTGGCTGTCCTTGCAATCTGTGGAAATATTTCTTTCAAAATTTGCTTTGGAGGATTTTATGAGGGATCTTAGATTTTTACTGAGGTCGGTCAGAGAGTTCCTTCATTCATGGGATTTTACTCTCTTTTACAACAATTTCTTCCTTCTGTTGTAGAGTTTGTTTATGGCAGGGGACCACCAGATTGGCTTCCTTTTTTCGGAGGATAGCGTCTTGGTTCTGTTACAGATGGCACAATCCATGCACTCATGTAGATGCTTGTAGAGTGCATTTGTGTAGGATTCAGCAGTCATGACCTGTAGTGTCCATCTACAGGGGTGTCGCAAAGTTAGCCACCTCTGTTTTGAGTAGCATGAAGTTCGCTTTGGAGACATTTTTTACTATGGTTTCCTTGTGTGGAGGTGGGGTTGGGATATGGACATCTAAGGTGATTAGTTTATGGTCTGATCTAACCAGTGAGGAGTTAATCTTAGGCATGGAGCACCGGTCGCCCATGTTGGTAATGACCAGGTCCAGAATATTGTTGCCCCTGTTGGGGGTGTTGATAAGTTGATCCAGGGCATTAGAGTTTATAAATTCCAGGAATCATTGACCAAGGGGATTAGTACATGAGTAGTTTTCCCAGTTTATGTTGGGGTAATGGAAATCACCCATTATTAGGGTATTTGGTTGGACCCTCATTTTTTCCAATGTCTCCAAGAATGAGGAGTGTGGGTCCTGGGTCATGGTGGGGTATCTATAGCAAGCTACAATTTGGAATGCATTTTTGCCCAGGGTTAGTTGCACTTGGATGATCTCTGAGGCATTATGTTGTGCAACTAGCCTGGTGGTGTGGATATCCTTGATGAATATGGACACATCTCTGACCTTAGTGTTTTGGTCTCGGTTCTCTGGCTGAAAGGTGTGGTATGAATTATAGCCTGATAGTGCTGGAGTGCTCTTGGGAGCCTTGAACCAGGTCTCAGTCACTGCACAGATATTGATATTTTCCATTTTGAGAAATGCCTCAAGAGAGTGCATTTTGAGGTTTAGACTCCTAGCATTGAGCAGCATTACCCTCAGTTTTTTGTCACTTGTACTTTTTATGGTGGTGGATTTGTCTTTTGAGCCATGCCTAATAAAGGCACTATAGGGGTGGCAAGAGCCTTGGCCAACATCTAGAATCCCAGGGGTGACAGATGGTGGTCATCTTTGGCAAAACATTGTGGCCTGTCAAGCATGTCATCCCAAGCAGACAGATACTGGATCCCCTTTGAATGACACCAGAAGCTTAGCCAATTGTTGAAGTTGATCATTTTATCCTTGTACTGTGGTATCATTCTTGGTGAAGGCAGGATGCTACTCAAGGCTAGGGTCATACCTGCCTGGGCTACAAGATCGGATAGCTCTTCTATGTCTCTTTTCATGTAGTCCAGGGAGGTACATCTCAAGTTATTCACACCAACATGAACAATGAACAATGACAGAGTCATATTTGTACCTGTTTTGTAGTGACCTGAGTGCATGCATTATATGACAGATTATGGCACCTGACAAGCAGTTGACAGTAACCTTCTCTTTGTCCAGTCTGGTGAGTGGGACATCAGTGTGCCTGACTATAGAGTCACCTATGACTAGTGTGTTGTATATGTTGTTTTGCCTTATGGGCTGTGCTTGTGTGGCACACTAAGTTTGTGGGCTATGGGTTGTTTGGGATGTGTTGGTAGGAGGAGGTCGCTTTTGTGTCTGCTTTGGAGGTCTCTGTTGCCTAGGCAGAATTTTATTCAGAGCCTTTGTATGTGTCTTGGGTTTCTATGTGTGGATTTTGTAGATGTTGATTTAATACGTCTATGTGAAGTGAGTGGGGTGCTGTGAGTTTTTACCTTCTCCTCTTGACTGTCTGTTCCAGTCTTGGTTGGAGTGAGCTTTGCCTCTAGATTGGCTATATAAGTGCATCTCTCACAGGTATTAATGTTTGTTGGTAGGAGGAGAGGGTTGTCTGTGTACATGAGGCAGTTGTAATATTGCCTCAAGATGCCCAGGTTCATCAGGTAGACTGGAGAGTACACCGGGAGCTGTCTCTTGGAGATGCCTGAGTAAGTAGTAAAAACTGTTTTCTATTGACAAGTGGGGGAAGTAAATAGACTATTCCCTCCAGGCAGACAGCAGCTTTAGAACAAGTGCTGGGCTAGAAGATGAAGGTTTGAATGCTTAGACTGAAAGAATAACTAGTTATAATGGAAAAATTGAAGAGCAGACTTTATGGAGCCGGGGATAGTTAACCATAGCTAACCAGCACTGTGAGGTGTGTAAAACCATGCAAATGCAGTTTTTATAACAGAAAGATGAAAGGGATAGAAATTAGCCCAACATGGCCAATAAACTACAAATTCTGAGCTGAAACCATTCTTTCAGGGACAAATAGGCTGCTCAAAGCTCCCCACTCTCACTGGTGAATAGAGAAGTGTCCTTCTATCCTAGTAAGGTATGGGCAACACAGAAACTACAATACAGCCTGGATTCAGCAAACTCTGGAAACTGGACTATACTAACTTCAGAAAGGCGGGAAACTAGTGTAGATATAGTTTTTTTTTTTGTTTTGTTGTTTTTTTAAGAAATTAAGACAAATACAATAAAGTTAGCACTTTAAAGCACAGTAAAATGGCTATTGCACTTGAGTGTGGCCTACAACAGTTAAACAGTTCAAATGCTCATAGAAATTATTTTAAAAAGTGCAACAGTAAGTAAGTATGGTAAACAGCTGAAATAAGGTTTTTAAGTTTCAACAAATGCTGGAAACCGAGCGATTAGGTGGAATTAGCAATAAATATCAAAACAAGCCAAAATAGGTACTTAATCAATCCAAAGTCTCTCTTTTCTCTTTGTGCTGCTGTAGGACTCTGCAAGACATGCAGGCAGGATCTTTCTGAGGTGATACAAGTGCAAAAATCATGCAAATGCATTTTTTATAACAGAAAATGAAAGGTATAGAAATTAGACCAAAATGGCCAACAAACTACAAATTCAAAGCTGAAACCACTCTTCCAGGGACAGATAGATTGCTCAAAACTCCCCACTCTCACTGGTGAACAGAGAAACTACTATCTATCCTCGTAATGTATGGAAAACAGAGACACTATAATACAGCCCTTGTAAATGTCAGACTTGTACTGTTGCACTTGTGTAAAGAACTGAGCTTTGTAGCCTGTGTACTTTGATAAGTAGGGATTCTGTTCTCACTGCAGTCAACTGGTGTGTGTGTGTGTGTGTGTGTGTGTGTATGTGTGTGTGTGTGTGTGTGTGTGTGTGTGTGTGCACTTCCATGACATTAGAGAGAGACTTTTACACCAGCATGTAAGACAATTCTAGTACTATATTCTGCACACCAGACACTGCTGATATTATCACCAATATCTGATTTGTGGATGTCCATTATTCCCACCAGGGCAGGGTGAGAGACTGTCCTGGAGGCCAGACAGATGTAACCTCATCCTATGCAATACAGATTGCAGTGACATGGCTTTCAGTCTATCCATACATGTTATGGCATGGTTTGTAGGCCCTGTGTTTTATTGTTGATAAAACCATGTGGTCTCTCCAGCTGCTGCATGTATCTGGTGAGTTACATGCAAAAGGGAGCATTATATTCTATTAGTGTTCTGATGAGGTTTAATTACAGTGCTGTTATATAACTTTGAGATCTGAATACAATGGTGTGACGTATGGTGTGCACAACATAGCCTTTCCATATCACTATGGACACTTGCTATGTCTGTTCCCAGTTCTTACATCACTGGTTTTCTTCACAACAGCAGTGTTGACAATGCTGTAGTTAGCATGGAATTCCACTTTGCAGAAGAACAAAATAAAGACACATTTTGTGTTTATTTGTAGACCGTATGGTTTTGTCACCAATCAGTTGTTTGTGTTAGCACTTCCTGTAGAATGTTATCATCATTTGTGGACTCAATGATTGCACCCACTATTCAAGAATCAGCAAATGCAGTAAGCCAAAGGCCGTATACTTTATCCTGTAATGTTGAGAAATAGTTTCCAGACAGTGAAGTGATAAGCACAGATCCTTGAGGTATGCCAGTGGTGACAGATAAACTGGTACAGGTTTATTTACCAACATTGAAAGTATGTGTTCTGTTGGTGAGCCAATTGGTTACCCATCTAGTGATGTAAGTGTTAATCCCCAGTTATGAGAGTTTCTTAATGATACCTGTGTGGGGGATTGTGGCCAAACCTTAGGCCATATCACTGTAGGTAGTACGCAATGTTTTACTTTTATCTGGGCCTATCACACAGATCAATGGGCTGTGACAAAATCATAGATCATGTATAGCATAACTCAGCACATACACCTTCCTGACATGGTTGAATACACACTTTGACACATCCTCCACATAGATTATTTTTCTATAGAAGGGTGTACATGAAAAGCATCCATCAGAGTTTGAGTGGACACCCACCCCTTGCATGCATGTATAGACACATCCTGACTTTCCCTATCTGTAAGGTAGACCAACATGTCATCATGGACCTTTTCTAAATGGACATTAGTAATACCCCGGCTGTTTGCAGCAGACCTGTGTGAGTTGTTAATGTTACATCATGCCTGTTACATACATTAGATATCCTCAAAGAGGTCATCAAGAGCATGTATGATGACAACCCTATCATCCTTTTGAACTTGACAAGTCCAAGGCATTTGATGCAAATCCACACTGAGGTATTCACTCAACAATGTCAGATGTGGCCATAAACACCTATATCACCAAGTTGGTAGACCACTGTATCATATACATAGCATCTAAATATGTTGACATTTGTGAAGTGGCCTATATCGCCAGTCCATTAATCAGGTCTGTACATCAGGGCTGTCTGGTAGGCCCCCTTTCCTGCCCATTATTTAAGTCCATACCTCTCAATTTCTTAGAGCAAGAAATCTGGACAAATCCATAAATAATGGGGAACAAAGATCCAAAAATAGGGAAATGTTTTAAATATTGTTCTTACAAACTTAGTAGACAGAATAACAGGTTTTGCATCAGCATGAATTTTATGAAGGGTATGAAGTCTGAAACTCAAATGTTTGTCATTATTTTCTTATTAAATCTTCAAAGATTTGCCAGTGATTCACTAGAAAAACACAATTTTAGGAAAAATGAACCAAAGATATGAGGCAAAAATCTGGACATCTTGCTTAAATCTGTACACTTGAGAGGTATGTTTTAAGTCACAGACATTACAAATAACATACACATCCTGTGTCCAAACAGGTGTCTAACAGACTACAGATTGTGGGCAATCATTGACTCTAACTGTGATATTTGTATAATACAGACATTATCAACACACACAAAAGATTGCTGCCACAGCCATGACAACACCTGCAATGAAACAAATCAAGGGGGATTTGTTACATCATGAAAACAAAATGCACAACTCAATGGTAATGTAGACATCACACCCTATAATCAGACCAATAGGTATGTGACCTGTATTCTGGGGTAAATGGTATGTGGAATGTCCACCAATATGTGGCCACAGTGCTGACTACTCCCTTTTATGTAACACAACTACTGAGTATGTGCAGGATATCCACATCAAAGCCATAATACCTACATAATTCACAGCCTTCATCACACCAGTAACTGTGTACAATGCACCCTTCTTCAAGTATCTCCCTACACATCTGCCAGTGATGTGTAATTAAAGAGTAGCACCTTTGCCACAGTGAGCTGTCACACATCTTATTGGCCATACCTAAGAACTATTTTTGTTGCATAAACATTACTCTCTGATGATACAGAACCCCCATAAAGTTGTTACACCAGATGCATATGTGTTAGCTGTTTTAGTGAAGCACACAGTACATATCTAGCTGTTTAACAACATTGATGGTACGGGTAACATTTATGACATTGTGGATTATGCCAAATATATATGTCATGCACACCAGTGAACTAACCTGTATTTATCATAATGTCACATACAGGTAAAGCAGTGTCCCTCCTAACACCTCCAGCAGATATTACAGTGTCAGGACAGTGTGTGTGATTACCCTCATACACTGCTGATGTCATAATAGTTGTACAAGTGTAATTTTGCAGAACCATCTCTGATCACTCACTCACAGACATGGGGTTACTGGTGGTATTATTCCATGATTGTGCATGATTCTTTTACTGTTGTCCATGAGCCTTTACCTGTGTTCTACTTGTTGGAGACCTCTGGTGAGATTGCACTCCTATTCAGGCAAATCAGTTTGCACAGATTCACAATATGCACCCTACCCCACTTGTATATAACATCCATGATAGATGTCCCCTGGATTGTTCATGTAAGGATGCTTATCTCACAAAGACATTTTTCCCATTGTTATGTCACTTTGTGTGACTGACACATAATACACATTTTCAATGTGTAGCCTGTACTGTATCATATTGATATGTGATTGGTGTTCCTGCTACAGCTGTTTAACATTGAGATGCCCTTATCTGATGTAGTTTAGGTTGTTTCACCTGTCCTCGTTTCCTGTGTTCATTGCTACAATTCATCTGCGTGTCCCTATTTTATACACACACTTCTCCCTAAGTGTTTATTTTACAATGCAGTCTAGGTATCCTTACAGATCATCCACACAACATCTGTACAGAATGCCTGGAATGAGATTTCACAATACTCTGGACTGTATACACTGTCCTGTATTATGTGTGGAACATATACATAACTATATGTTTAGCCCTGGTAATCATTGTGGCATTCCGTGCAATCCTGCTAACCTACTATGCTCTAAGGTAACCAGGTTTGATATCTGTGCTGCTTCACATGGTTTCCTGGCCAGTAACACTGCTGCCACCCATGAAACTGCACTTGTTTGCATTTAAACATGGTGCGCAGCATGAATATGTAATTAGCACTGCTAATCACTGCTCATCACTGCACAAAAACATGAGCTCCGTGTAGGCATCACATAAACCCTACACAGAGATTACTGAATCCCAGGGTTTATTTAAATCTAAAAAATAGCTACTTGATGTTCAGAGTAGTGAGTTTAGTTCGGTTTGAGGTAATTGATGTTAATTCAGTTGACTTGTCTGTGCAGGCAGTTTTGGTACAAATGTCTCACATTAGCTGTGGTGTTGCTGGTTTCAGGAATGGCATCTTGTGACTGCTATAGGGTGTTCAAGCTGTAGAAACAATGAGCACACTGAAACTGTAAATGAACGCAATAAGAAGTTAAAGGTTATGTTGTATTGAGATAATGCATTTTTTTCACACACTGTCCAGGAAATACTCTAAGCTGGATGCATGTTATAAAATGAAGCTACAGTATATTTTACTACATTTTGGCATTCGTTCTAACAGATAGTAGAAGTTCACTCCCTGGCCAAGGATCAGAGCTGCTCAGGATTGCAAGAATAATACTTTCACATGGTGCTGCCAGTCCAAAACAAAAAGAACTCCAACAGACACAGGTGGGAGCCTACCAAATAAGGTCAATGAAAAACATTAATGGCAATAGTAGAGAGCTGATGAAGTCTTGGTTTACTTGGTGGATTAAAGTGCTTCATTTTGCTGTGATTTAATGGATTCCAATATCCACTATTGTTGTTGGTGTTCAGTGTTGAAAGACATTGGGTTGCCTCTCACTCTGCATAACATCAACAGTCTTCTGATATAGAAAGGGTTTGCAGCCTGCAAAGTTTGTTTTTTTTTTCTTTGTGGGCAATATACAGACACCTTAGGATGCCATTCGGTATGCAAGATTACCCCTCCAGATAGTGTACAAAGTTGTTAGATCACCTGTCATTCTGCATAAATTTAGAAGCCTTCTGCAAAACAGGGTGTGCAACCTGCATAAACTGACAAGACACCTTTGGTCACGACTGGGCTTGCAAGACTACTGCTTCCACACTGTGTCAAAAGTTGTTGGGCCATCGCCCATTGTACATAACATTAACAGCCTTTTACTAAGGAAGTCATACAGCCCGCAAAAGCTGTTTTTCAGTGTAAGCTATAAACAGACACCCTTGGTTGCCACTAGAGAAATTGCTAGTGCCATCTGCATCACTGAGATGAAACTCAGTGTTATTATGACATGAGAAGGACAGTTCATGTGCTAATGTAGTTCATTTTGGTTCATGACGTTATATATTGAGCGTTAATAGCTTCTTGCCCATGAGTAGCTTGCCCATCATGGACAAATAAACATTTAAAGCTTATGGCTAGTGTTCATTTCAGTGAAGATTGACCTAAACTGGAAAATCTAGCAGCTGAAATAGAAAAGTTGCCCTTCCCTGTTGCAAGTCAGCTACATATTGTGCAGGGTGTCAATAAAAATATGATTCCAAATGGAGTGCTACTTCAGAGTTGAATACCTAAGCAAAACATCTCCAGATTTTTTTTTCTTGTCTTGTTTTGCTTACCAGAGGGTGACATTTTTGTTCATTCAAAATATTTGGGCCTCACTTCTTTTCCATCGTATCCCCATTCGCACCCATCACACTGCATTTCTTTTATATCTAACCATAAATCCTCACTTCTTCTAAAAACTATTCTCTCGCATCATTTAATTAATTTTTTTTTAATTAGCTTAGAGGCAAACAGGATTTAACAAACCTCATACTACTTCATCTAGCTTAACTTGATTAAATGTTATTTAAATTCTAGCAAATAATTAGTCACTGCAATGAGCCAGACCACACTTTTATCAGTCATTCTCCTCTTTCTTGTTCTTAACCTCTACTTTGACCTTTCTGATACCCTTCCTACTGAAAATAACAAGACATACTCTCACCACCCTCACCACATATTGTCACACATCTCACTTTTAAATTTACACCACAAATCTAATATGCACTAATAGGAAATAATTTGTTATACAGCTCTCCCTCATGCAAACACAGTTCACACCCCTAACTATGCTCAGAAAATCTTTACAAAGCTGCACTACCTCCTACTTTGACTACTTCAAGCTGGTGATGTTCAACCTAACCCATGTCCAAACAACCTTCACTTTCAACTTGATTGCAGCTCAGTTATTTGACCATCTGTAGGATACAAATACAACTCCACCTAACCCTGTAGTCATAAAATAGCATGCCTTAACTCTGAATTATAAATAACAAATGGACTGAACTGGACGCATGCCTGTACTCAGGGAAAAAAAATCAGGTTTGAAACATGCTTTAAACACTTTTTACCTCTTCCAATATTTACTTTGCTTCTCCATTTATTTCAACAATAGTTTGGGGAAGGGACAAGGTGGAGATGTTACCCTTGCAATTTACAAAAACATTATCAGCCACTAGCAACAACACTGAGACTGCAGAAGGCAGCAGCTACAGCAGTAGTCAAAACTAGATCCTATCAGAAATAGTATTAGGTAATTACACCAAGCTACAACTCTGCTTAGGAGACATCCCCCAACCTTCCCCTGAAACAATTTCTTTTGGATATTTTTCAAGCAAGTGCACCACAAAATTCCATTATAAATGGAGATTTCAACATCAGTACCTGCCATCACTGACAATCTACACCCCCCTAAACAACATTTTCAATCTCTGCAACTTAGAACATATTGTGAGAAAGACAATTAGACCTAATCCAATAACAGGAACTGGTTCTACTCTTGCTATGATTTCAATATGGCACATATTACATTTATGCATCCCTGTCCTATTATTAATCCCCATTAATTTGTAGCTGTCTATACTGAATGGTGTAATGTGTTTAAGCTAGGACCTTAATAAAAACTGTGACCTTATTAAGAGTGACTCTACAATTAGGAACAAACTTCAAGGCCCACCCCATATAGTGTTTAAACGAGGCCAGAATTTGAAAAAAATGTGTTGGAACAGAAGAGTGTAATAATGGGTTCCAATAATAGGGCAGGCATGCATAAATGTAGTATGTGCCATTATTGCTCAAACATGGTAGTGAGTTCATCCTTCACAGTCAGGGATTGTGAATATAAGATTAAACATACATTAAATTGCCATTCTAAGTCTGTAGTATATGTGGCTGAATGCCAACAATGCGCAGCATTCTATATAGATAAAACTGACAATAAGTTAAGAGAAGGAGTTTATGAACACCTATACCAGATAAGGAGATCGAAGCTAGAGAATGCTTTGGCTAGGCATATTCAAGATTGCACAGACCATACTTTCAAGTTCAAGGCAATTGATATTGTTGTCCCAGATGGGAGAGGGGGCCCTGAATCATTATTACTAGAAACACTGGAAATGTTATGGCAATTGTGGATGAAAGCTTGCCAGTTCCCTGGTCTAAATGAAGTTTATTCTATATCTTGTATCTTAAAGTTGAAAAATTTAATCAGATAATAATGTATTAAAACATAAAATTATTTATGGTGATATCTGTTATATTTGTTGTATATATTTTTATATGCTTGTACATGCTTGCATTTTTATGTCTATTGGTATTTGTGGTTCCATATACTTCTTTTTAATATCTGTATATTTGAATGGTACTACTTAATGCAGTGTTGATAAGGGAAACCGAATGTTAACAAACACTGAGTAGTTGTTTTAATTTCAACCTACCATATAAGTAATACTATGAGTAACTACAACTAATTCCCATAATTACATGCATATTTACTTAACATACTTGTAGGTATTTCATTTACAGGAACAGAAGTATTTTTAAACTATAGTAGAGTTTTCTGCTAAACATACATATATGTGTAATAATATTTAGATAACAGTGTCAAACATTCCCGGGATTCATGAAGCTCGGCGCAAGGCCGGTGTAAGGCTTGCGCCGGCAGTGCAGTGTATAATCGGCGTAGCAGCGCCATATGCATAGTCATGAGTGCGCGCCGCAACCACAGACATGTGCAGAGGGCACGTGCGCGAGCCCAAGTAGGATGCGCCCGTAGGCGTGGCCAAGCCGGCAGACGATGAGCAACCTAAAGTGCTGACTGTCACAGGCTGCCTGCATTAGTAACTGCACCAGCCAGGGTCCGTGGATAATGAAACGTACGCAGAGTATGCAACATAGTACCCGTTCACACAAAACGGAGAACCAAACATTAACTCACGAAGTCCAAATTGTACCCGTCCAAGGAACAAACGATACGCGTAATACCGTGTCCGTCACGCAATGCACTGTCAGTGGGCATACCCAGTGAAGGTGTACCGCAGCATGTCAGCGCGCCGCACCTACACACAAGTAGCCACATGGGCATGGTCACCAGCAGTAGTGAGAGTACACAGCCGGGCAGCCGTGTTGATATAACAACCAGAAGGAAACCAGATACCCCAAACACAGACAAACAGGTGCATAGCAACATGTACTACACCCAGCAACGTGCCCATCGCATACACATAGGACGGCGTATGCCTAAGCATAATATCCAGAAGCAGAACCCATGCATGCAAATGTAATACACAACAGCCCCGTCATAGCACGTAACCCGCACCCATGTACGACCGTGCACCCAACCCAGCTAGCAGCCATGCGCAGCTGCACACCTACACACAATGGGTATACCTGAAATGTAGTAAGAAGTATTGTCCTAGGCAGTGCCACGCGGGCAAATATGTACCCCACATGTTAACATCCCACCTCAGGTACTGATATCCAAATGGCTGCATGTGAATGTGTCGGCAGAATGTGTACATCCCGCATGTGGTATGGACCTGTCGAAACCCCATAGGTGTGCACACGCCACGGTGCCCATAACTGTACACATCTGGATAAGGCAGTATGTTCAGCCACCGTACCGATGATTAGCTATGCATACATGTCAAACACAACACATATGGCGGAACATCTGCCCACCAAGCAGGATGCCCCAACAGGGTGCCACATGCACAGAAGGTGAAGGTGGGACATCACACGTTGAGAATAGCGTTGCCGGATGGCCAAACACCCACGGCCAACGCAAAGGATGGAATAACATGTATATGCCTGGATGAATGGGTATGTCATAGCATGGGAATAGGCCAAGCTATCCAACATAATAGCCATGTGTACCAGAACTAAACTGCCAGTAACACGCAGTAGTAATGCAGGAAGGCATTCACGACTGTGGGAATAGCACAGGACATATGGCACGTGCCAAGTGTTGACGCATGACACAAATGTCCAGGATGGGGCTCCCTGCAAAGAGGAACATGTGCCAACCCCACCCCCCCACAGATGTACCGGCAGTGGAAACACATCCCAAACACACACCAACACCACCGTCCATCCCACGATAGCAACGGAGGCTGGTCAAAAACCACCATGACGCGTGCACAAACAGGGACACGTGTAACCATTGCCTTAACAACCCCCCACAGGCCAACGAATAATAGTATGGACATATGCATGTAATGCTGTGAAGGATGTGTGGTAGTCCTCAGTATCACAGAGGTAGGTACACAGATACACTGTAATCAACCGTGACGTATGTGCACTGTACACAGCATACCTGCAGGTAATACATAGTTCAATCATGTGCCACAGAAATATACACATACGAATGAGGATAGGGGATAGACAAGTGTGAATGGGACAAACTATGAACATAGGTTCATAGGTCCATAGGTACATAGTAGGCTATCAGCCCAAGGGCAGCTATAACCCTAGCCCACAGTTATGTTGCCTTTGCCAACCCTCCATTCCGAAGATAACAATGCCTATTATATTGCTGTACCTCTGTCAAGCAGTGACAATGAAGTAATCCCTGGGGTATATCTGCAATCTCCCATCCATTGGTCAAGATCCCCCTTGAACAAGGCCAGTGAGGTGCTGTGCCTCACATGTACTGGGATGTTGTTCCACAGCATAGTGAGTGTCTGGGTGATGAATCTGTCCCTCCAACACATTCTATTAATGACCGTGTCAAGGTTCACGTCACCTGCCCCTGTGGTTCTGAGGGATGTAGATCCATTAGGTGAAGCATAATCATCAAATATGGGTCGACATGGCCTTGTATGTCAGGCACAGGTCACCACTGAGCAAGTGGTATGTGACTGAATGGAGCAGGAGTCCTTTCAGTCGGGCAGCATAACACAAATTCCTGACACCCTGCATCCGTTTGACGATGAACCTATGGGGCCTTCCCATCTGCTTCAGGTGATGGGTCAGATACCTTCCGAACGGGGCAATGTACTCAATCATAGGTCTAATGAGTGATAAGTACAAGGAGACGATGACCTCCCCTGATCTAGATGTGAATCCCTGCACGATCAGGTGGACAATGTAGAAGGTCTACCTAACTACGTTAGCAACGTGTGTGTCGAACGAATGGTGACTGACAACCTGGGTCCCCAGATCCCTGGTAACTCCCTCTGTGCTCAGTGGATTGCCACCTATATGGCAGCTAGGGGTAACCTTGTTCTTCCCGAAGGGTATGACTATGCATTTCCCGGCAGTTAGCTGTAGGCCATGTCCCTGGCACCAGATATCCATATCTGTGAGGCCCTTCTGAAGGATATCTGTGTCAGATGTCCGTCCCACTATGGCACCCAGTTCGCAGTCATCTGCAAACATTGTCAGCCATAACCCCTGTGTTTGCTTGTACTTTGGAAATGTAGATGCAGAAAAAGAGTGGACCCAGGACTGAGCCCCGTGGGACACCGCCTGTGACCGGCTGTGAGTCTGACATGGTGCCGGCAACTATGACCGTGTGGGTTCTGTCACCTAGCCAGTTTGCAACCCATCCTGCGATGTACGGGTTCACATCCAAGCCGATGGGTTTATCAATGATACCTGAGGGGGTATTGTGTTGAAGGCCTTTGCCAGGTCGAGGTAGGCAGTATGGACTGCCTGACCCTCATCAATGGCCTCGGTGACTGTTCCTAAAACGCCAACCAAGTTTTAAACGCATGATCTGCCTTTGACCAAGCCAAACTGGGTTGGATGCAATGTATGCAAGTCCCCTATGTCGTCATCTATGAGTTCCATTATGATCCTTCCCCATGGATTTGCAGATAATGCCCGTCAAGCTAATGGGACGGTAATTACCAGGGTCAGTGGAGGCACTGCCCCTGTGAAGTGCGACTACAGTCGCCGTGCGCCACAACTTGGGTACGTTACCTGAGGTGAGGCTAAGATTAAACAGCTGTCCTAACTGTGGGTCTAATTCCTCAATGAGTTCGTGGAGTACACAGCCAGGACACCATCTGGTCCCATGGATGCTGTGTTCACTGCCTTGGAGAGAGCATGTCCCACCTGTGCATTACAGAAGTTTCGGGGGCCACAATCCTCTGGTACAGACATCTCTCCATGTGGGGGGGAGGGGGGGGGAGATGTTTGCACCGAACCTGTCAGCCAGTATGTTGGCAATGTGTGTAGGTTCAGTAAACTTCACATCATTCTGAACCCAGTCCGAGCATATCTGGGAGTGTCCTCCCAGGTGTCCAACATAGCTAAAGAAGGCCGTATGATTGTCTGTTGAGTCCTTGGTGATATATCTGTCGGATTTGCCCTGGATGATGTCATGAGAGCTTGTAGTTCTTCACATATAATGAGCAAGGGTGTCATACCTTACAAGGATTCTGCTCTGTCTTGTAGTAGCTACCTCCTTTCGTTGTAGAGCTTGTGTATGGCTGAGGTACACCAGACTGGATGCTTGGCATTGGTACAAAGACTCACAGTTGTGTAAGGGATTGCCTGATCCATGCAGTCCTGTAGGTGCTGGTAGAAGGCATATGTAAGTGATTCAGTGGCTTGAGTAATGTTTACCACTGGCTCAGGGGCCTTAAAGGAGACCACACTAGTGTTTAGAAGTGTGAAGTCGGCTTTTGAGAAAGCCATATGTATGGTAACCGGCACCACCCACAGCATTGTATGCCAATAGCAGAAGCTATTGTCCAAATAACATATTATTATTTTATTATTAAATTATTCATTATTATTTATTTAGTTATTGTTTTAGCTAATTACACTTGAAAATGCCCGGTAAGACCGGGCGAAAGTGCTCGTGATCCACTTGTTATGGTGGTGTTATATTGACAATAAAGTGGCAAATCTTTCCTATTGGGACTTCTGAGGATTATTTAAAGCAGTTGCTAACCTGCATCTTTGGATGTACACCATTTGGTTTCAGTTTTGAAAAACCTGGTTTTCGTAGCACTACATAATATGGGTAGTCAAACAGACATCCACGATTGGGGAACATACAGCAGCAGTCAAAACCACTGGCCAGATGGACACAGTCCAACAAGTTCTACACTTTACATATGCACATTGGTGTCCATTGTAGGACCCAAAAATTGATCCGTATGGAATATCATCCAGCTGCGATCATTCTACCAGAAGAAGCGACAGCCATGACTACGTCACAGCTAGACATATGCACCACCAGCGTGTTTAAGTTTGCTGACAAGTGTCCATGAAATGCAGGACATATGAACAGAAATCCCCAGATTGTCGAGTCCATAGAAGTGCGTCCACATCTCAGTCCCGCACACATGAAGGATGTGTAATGGGTACCGTCGAGGGTTGCAGCCATGGGATCCTGGGTATGCAGAAATGGGGCTCGGTGTTGTTTGGCAGATAATCCGTTGTCCCGCCCCGTGGGAGGGATGTGGGTATAGCACATGCCTTACTCCCCACTAATAATGCAAAGCATCCACCGGATAATGCTAAATGCAGGTGTGAAATGTGTACAGCCCTATACCACTGTCCAGTAGGCAATTCCCATGGATGGACAAGCGTACGACCAAGATGGCACCCATAACTGGAAACCTGGTGGAATTACACAGCTGCAGTAAGGCATAACACAGGAAATACAGATAGGGACTACAGTAGACACTCCCCATACTAAGTCAGACCGCCATGCGAATACCGGAGTACACAGCACTCAATCTGCCAGCAACAAAATGGGGATCACTCGCTTCCATACTGCGGAACAAATGGGCGACCTGTGGAACACATACTAATGGCACACCAACAACGTCAAATAGGAAGGTCATATGATGGTTAAAGTATGGCGTTCCCACTTATAAAGAACATGCTTCAATGAATTAATAGGATCAACATGTTTTGGTGGTGTTATTTTGACAATACAGTGGCGGATATTTCCTATTGGGACTTCTGAAGATTATTTAAAGCAGTTGCTAACCTGCATCTTTGGATGTACACCATTCCGTTTCAGTTCTGAAAAACCTGGTTTTCGTAGCACTACATAATATGGGTAGTCAAACAGACATCCGCGATTGGGGAACATACAGCAGCAGTCAAAACCACTGGCTAGATGGACACAGTCCAACAAGTTCTACACTTTACATATGCACATTGGTGTCCATTGTAGGACCCAAAAATTGATCCGTATGGAATATCATCCAGCTGCGATCGTTCTACCAGAAGAAGCGACAGCCATGACTACGGTACAGCTAGACATATGCACCACCAGCGTGTTTAAGGTTGCTGACAAGTGTCCATGAAATGCAGGACATATGAACAGAAATCCCCAGATTGTCGAGTCCATAGAAGTGCGTCCACATCTCAGTCCCGCACACATGAAGGATGTATAATGGGTACCATCGAGGGTTGCAGCCATGGGATCCTGGGTATGCAGAAATGGGGCTCGGTGTTGTTTGGCAGATAATCCATTGTCCCGCCCCGTGGGAGGGATGTGTGTATAGCACATGCCTTACTCCCCACTAATAATGCAAAGCATCCACCGGATAATGCTAAATGCAGGTGTGAAATGTGTACAGCCCTATACCACTGTCCAGTAGGCAATTCCCATGGATGGACAAGCGTACGACCAAGATGGCACCCATAACTGGAAACCTGGTGGAATTACACAGCTGCAGTAAGGCATAACACAGGGAATACAGATAGGGACTACAGTAGACACTCCCCATACAAAGTCAGACCGCCGTGCGAATACCGGCGTACACAGCACTCAATCTGCCAGCACCAAAATGGGGATCACTCACTGCCATACTGCGGAACAAATGGGCGACCTGTGGAACACATACCAATGGCACACTAACAACTTCAACTAGGAAAGTCATAGGATGGTTAAACTATGGCGTTCCCATTTATAAAGAACATCCTTCAGTGAATTAATAGGATTAATGTCAATTGACCATGGAATACACCTAATCAACATCAAAGAACCGCTGGCACCTTATGGCACACAATCCAAAACACACATAGGTAGATGTAACAGTCAACGTAGAATTTGTCCAGGACAGTGCCCAAATGGTATACAAAGGTTCCTTCATAGACAAGTAAGCGCTTTCACCCGTAGGCTCCGTCAGACTTACACATAACATAAAAGCATCCAGGCTTCAAGTATCCCTTCTTACACTTTCATTGGTCAATTTCTCAGCAAACAATGAACAATTAACCACAGCATATAAAGCACAGATGCAATGTTAACTACACACACATATATTAACATCTCCAAAAACATCCTATTAAAACATGTATGATATGATATTGTACTATGCCTAATACTCATCAATCAAAGATCTAACAATATATATAGAAGATATGTATATCATATCAATGTAATACAGTGGTAAACAACTGAAAGAGTGGACTAATGTGTGTTAACTGTATATCTGTACCTAAACTACATTCCTGTTACTTGGGTTTAAGCCACCTGCTTCTCAAAAGAGGCTTAATCAGTGTTTCATCAGTCAGCCCTGGTGTGTGGTCAACTCTCCACCTAATAATCCATCTCAATCTGCATTCTAAAGCATAGTTGATGAGGTCTCCCCTCTGGTATTATAACCTAGCCTTTGTAAAACACTGAATGTAAACGTATGCCTTGTGATGTGCTCATAGCCGGCCGTAGGCATACGCCAATCCTGCGGCTGCCTAGGGTGCTGCACTAGTAGGGCCACCTGTCTAGTAGGTATTTCATGTAGGTACACCAGGATGGGGGCACCATGTGTTGTGGTGGTGGGCGCCATGGAGCCCTATAGCCTAGGGCAGCGGTCGATCTAAGGCCACTGCGTGGGAGTATACGGTCTGCAGGTATGTGCTGAAGTGCACATGAAACAGCGGTCTACAAGGATTACCCATAGTGGCGACACCTGCACAGATGGCTATAGTGGGACACACACACGACCATGCATACAGCACAGATAGACATACACACAGCATAAACAGGCAATTATACACAAGGTTTATGGCGTGTACGGATACAGTGTCAGTACAGCAAGGATAGCTGTCTGCCACGATATCCAGCAGATGTCTCTAGGGCGTTCTGGAATACGGACGTTGCATGGACAATGAGTGGATATGCATCGTATCACAGTTCTATGTGTCAGCCGTGCAAATATGCGATACATGGGACAGACAGCTGTCCATGCAAGAGCAGCACTATGGGCACAACATAGGTATGTATATATACAACGAGAGAGATACAGACGGACACATGTGGCAAGGCCGTGAGTGTAACGTACACAGCACCACCCCACCACACCACAGCAGGGTGCACGTGGAGAACATGCTACAGAGGTCGCTAACCACAGCATGCACACAGGCAGTCCACGAGCTGCATCTCACCATCCAAAACACAGGGATGGCGGCAGGATATAAGTGTTCTGCGGAAACTCTAAAGCCATACCCTATGAACCCATGCGGCTGGGAGCATAGACACGCACACACATCTGGCAGGCATGGTGATTGACCACACCCCCACATACCCAACCGCACAACAGTATGACACAGGTATGGAAGGCGCTACGTGGACCACTGAACACAGCACCGTCAGAGGCACACGTCCAGGTGGGTGACAACATCCGTAAAGGAATAGCCGCCGATAGGCAAGGTATGTGTTGCCAAGCGTCTAAAATAACTACACTCTACTAGGGCAGCTGTGAACACACACACCCCACACACACACACGGGGAAGGGCCGGGAGTCGAACCTATGCCTACCTACTTGAACACACTACAGCATGATGCATTTACAGAACGCGCTACCGAGATTACTGAGCACAGCGCTGTCAGAGGCATACTTCTAGGCGGGTGACATCATCCATAAGGGAATAGCTGGCAATAGCCAAGGTATGTGTTGCGAAGCATCTAAAAGCATGTCCATCTGCAGAGGCAGCTGGAAACACACACACACACACACACACACCCACACAGGGAAGGGCCAGGAGTCGAACCTACGCCTACCCACATGAACACACTACAGCATGATGCATTTACAGAATGCGCTACCGAGATTACTGAGCACAGCACTGTCAGAGGCATACTTCTAGGTGGGTGACATCATCCGTAAGGGAATAGCTGGCAATAGCCAAGGTATGTGTTGCGGCGTCTAAAGCATGTTCATCTGCAGAGGCAGCTGGAAACACACACACACACACACACACACACACACGGGGAAGGGCCGGTAGTCGAACCTACGACTACCCACATGAACACACTACAGCATGATGCATTTACAGAATGCCCTAGCGAGATTACTGAGCACAGCGCTGTCAGAGGCATACTTCTAGGCGGGTGACATCATCCGTAAGGGAATAGCTGGCAATAGCCAAGGTATGTGTTGCGAAGCATCTAAAAGCATGTCCATCTGCAGAGGCAGCTGGAAACACACACACACACACCCACACCAGGAAGGGCTGGGAGTCGAACCTACGCCTATTTACATGAACACACTACAGCATGATGCATTTACAGAATGCACAACCAAGATTACTGAGTACAGCGCTGTCAGAGGCACACTTCTAGGCGGGTGACATCATCCGTAAGGGAATAGCTGGCAATAGTCAAGGTATGTGTTTCGAAGCGTCTAAAAGCATGTTCATCTGCAGAGGCAGCTGGAAACACACACACCCACACACACACACAGGGAAGGGCCGGGAGTTGAACCTACGCCTATCCACATGAACACACTACAGCATGATGCATTTACAGAACGCGCTACCGAGATTACTGCGCACAGTGCTGTCAGAGGCATACTTCTAGGCGGGTGACATCATCCGTAAGGGAATAGCTGGCAATAGCCAAGGTATGTGTTGCGAAGCATCTAAAAGCATGTTCATCTGCAGAGGCAGCTGGAAACACACACACACACACCTCTCACACACAGGGAAGGGCCGGGAGTCGAACCTACGCCTACCTACATGAATACAGTACAGCATGATGCATTTACAGAGCAGCGCTACGAGATTACTGAGCACAGCGCTGTCAGAGGCATACTTCTAGGCGGGTGACATCATCCATAAGGGAATAGCTGGCAATAGCCAAGGTATGTGTTGTGAAGCGTCTAAAAGCATGTTCATCTGCAGAGGCAGCTGGAAACAAACACACACACCGGGAAGGGCCGGGAGTCGAACCTACGCCTACCTACATGAACAGACTACAGCATGATGCATTTACAGAACGCGCTACTGAGATTACTGAGCACAGCGCTGTCAGAGGCATACTTCTAGGTGGGTGACATCATCCATAAGGGAATAGCTGGCCATAGCCAAGGTATGTGTTGCGAAGCGTCTAAAAACATGTTCATCTGCAGAGGCAGCTGGAAACACACACACACACACACCTCATACACACACAGGGAAGGGCCGGGAGTTGAACCTACGCCTATCTACATGAACACACTACAGCATGATGCATTTACAGAACGCGTTACCGAGATTACTGAGC
>NC_056743.1:1862441956-1862458924 GCF_019279795.1 Protopterus annectens | reverse complement strand
AAAATGACTATGAAAGGAAGCAGCAGTGTTGGGTTGCTGCTCTTGATGTAAGTTGAGCTAAAACAGTTCCTTGCTATATAGTTCATAGACTATAATTTATGCTTGAAAATGTCTCCAAGATTAGCATCAGTATCTACATAATATCACTTCCCTAAACTCTATGTCAAACAATGTTAAACTGTGCCTAAGAGCTATATTAAATGCTTGTTGCAGTCCTTAACATGCAAAGACTGACTAATTGTCATTTAAGTATTATCGATACTGTCTGTAGGAACATATTGACACCTCTTCTTCAGCAGTGATTGCAACTCTTAACATCTTGCATACTTTGTATAACTTTGGGCTGTCCTTTAAACAAGACAATTGTCAGTATTACATTTTCTACCAGTTTTGGGTGTTTCTAAATTCTGAGAACACAGCATTTCTCATTTACAGCTTTGCTGAGGTTTTGTACAATGAGCAGTATACTTGAGCCCACCCGTTTGTGACACTGGAAGGCTGAAGTCAGCAAGAGCTCTGGTGCTTAGATATTACACTGACTTGTTATAAAGATGCTTGATTCTCCATAAGTTGTTCCATGGCTAAAAAGCCCAGTTATAAAAAAGTAGCAAATAAAAGGGAAGTTGTGGTCAAATAATATCACCACTGCTTTATTTATATATATGTCCTGCTTTTTTGTCTTTTCTTCTGTTCCTGTCTTCATCTCAAAGGATAGCTCGGGCAAGCAAAGGTTCCTACTATTAATACCTCTGCAATACTGGGGTGGTAGAGAGGTCCCTCTACTGCCTATGTTATATTTATTTGTATGCTGATCTACTTCTTATGAAGTTGCTAGTAGGGTTTTCATTTTGCATGTTTGAAGCATGTAAATGACATCAGCTCCTCTTCAATGATACAAAATGAAGGTCAGCATCACCATTTTACACATTCCTACATTTATACAAGGTGTGTTTCCTTTAGTGGTCTTTCAGTTCTATTATTTTCTCAATTTTTTTAAACTGCTGTGCTCAGGTCTGACACTGTAATGCTGAGTGGAACACTACAGGCATTACTATTAACTGCAAGACTCTTGTTACTTAGAAAACATCCCTTGTTCTGCTGTTATGTACAAACATGAGCATGGTGACTGGATATTTTGCCTTAGTGTATGGTTGTGCTGTTATCTCATTCTGTAGTTTTGTTTGAATGTTGCATAAGGTACTTAGGTTAACTTTTTATATACAGAAAGAGTCTGATAATAAAATATATTATGTAGACTAAAGTGAAGTGTAAAGCATTTTTTGCAATCATATTTTTTGGTACATATACTGCAAGGTTATGTAGCCACAGATTGCTAACTTGTCTTGATAACACACTTACATAGTTTTTATTCCTTCTAATTCCTTCATTAATGATTTTTTTACTTACTGTTCACATAAAGGTGTGTTCCTGATCCATTTGTAGCCACAGTTACCTTGTCAGAATTGAACTTCACACAATAATACATCCCGGCATCATCCAAGCGAATAAGTATAAATGTGATTGACTGATCAGTATTTCTTGTAGGGCCTTCCTTTACAGTCCTACTCACTCGTGGGTCTGGTTTCTCACTTTCAGACTGTGAGTACAGGAGCTGCTGCTGCTGATTGCCTCCTTTGTACCATCGGACAGGGCCCAGAGATTCTTCTGACAAAGTGCAGTTCATTATAGTATTGTTCCCCTCTGTGACAGTAACAGATGGGGTCTGGTATATTGTCAGTCCAGAAGTACCTGAAAGAAATAAAATATTAAGAAATACAAGTTTATAGTCAAAGTTTTCCTGTGAAAGAAACATATTGACAATTCTTTTATGAATTTTTCAACAATCAAGACAGAAAGCTTAAATAATGATGGGAGGATAACAAATCAGGTATAGAGAGCTGGGGTGCACACATAAATGGTCAGATAAAAACTATGTTTAACAAAATGTCTGCTGACTGTGATGCAACACATAACTGCGGATGTACCTTGTGAACAAATGCAGTTAGTGACAGATGAGCTGTATTATGTCTGCCTCATTGTGGTCCTCAGTCTCCAAATGGTTACTGTGGAACGTTGAACAATTTGTGTAACTCAGAAAAGTCCACACGTCATCTGTGAAAATAACTGTATTTATTATGAATTAAATATGATGTGCCAGATTAAAGTAAAACAATGGTGCAATTGCAAGATTTAATTTCTTTTATAATTCTCTATACATCAAATACTTAAATCATTGTTTGATGGTTTGGACTCTGATAGCATAATTCAGAAATATATCAGTAGCCACCCTTAAGAATAAGTAAAGGCAACAGAAGGAAGATGAGCATATACATACCAAACTGTCATTGCATGTAGTCTCATGTGCCCTGTTACAACTCATCTGAGTCAAAGTGAATATTTACTGTAGCAGATAATGTAAAAGGGCAAGTTTTATTGGCGGTATGTCAAAATGTTCTGAAGAAAGAATTGAATTGATACAGAACGATGCACTTAAATATACACAGTATGCAAAGCTACGTAATAATGATAGTTCATTCATGATATGATTGTATTAGATGACGTTTGATCAGCATAAAGTACAGTTAACATTTTTAATACCTGAATGTCCGCATTCCTACAATGAGCATTGGCCAGGTATGTAGTATGTTGTTACTTAATATTTGATTTGCGTAGTACAGTGGTAGTAATTTTTCTTAGATGTTACTAAGGTCTGTAAAACAGAAAGTGTAAGACATGTACCTCTCACTCCTTCTCGAAGTTAGAACAAGCAGGCTTGTGCTTTTGGGGGGATGGCTAAAATAGAAGAAAGAAAGAAAAAGAAAGAAAGAGAAGAAAGGAAGGAAGGAAGGAAGGTAAGGGTAAGAGAGTGTGATAGAAGCATACAAGGAGCACAGGAAAAAGGCGTGATGTCATGCTGATACAAACTTGGTTATCTACATAAACTCACCTTGACATCATGGCTGGAGATAGAAGACAAATCTAAAGGGAAGAGACAGGGACATCATGGATAACATTAACTGTCTTTCTATAAAGTGCAAATCCTACCCACCCTACATTTGCAGACACAGAGATTACTAGACTTTGTAATCACAAACACTCAAGGCTAGTTAGTGCATACACCTACTAAAGGTACAAACATAGTGGACCTGGTACTTACAAATATGGGAAAATGCTGTACCGCCACCAGTGGTTTAATGTCAGACCACAACACAGTCTCCTTCAAAATAAGAATCAGTTCTGTAACTACAGTAAACCCTGTAACAGTCAGAAAATACTCCAAGGCAGACTAGCTTTTATTAAGTGATAACCTGTAAAAATTCCAAAACTGGGAAAACACAGATAACACAGCAGCCTATATGGAATTATTCACAAAAGTTCTATACAACCACTTCAATGATTACACAGAGGCTGATGTGCCTATCAGAAGGAAGCCCAAAACTAAATGAAAAAACAAACCATCCTAGTAGAATCCAAAATTAAACTGGTTGTGAAACAGAAGGGAAAAAGTCATAGTTAAAATTGGGAAGTTTAACACCAAAAAAGATAAAAACTCTCTTATCAAACTGAATAGACAGCAACAAAGCAAATTTTGAGGTAAAGATAGTGTCTCAGGTCAAGGATAACCATAAGGTATTTTTTAGCTATGCCCAAAACCAAAAAGGCAGCACATGACAGTGTGCCAAACTGCTGCTAAACTGAATTGGGAGCTATAGCAGATCTTCTGGCTTACAAATTTAGCTCTTACACCTCAGTCACTCCCAGTTGTCCCTCAGGAAATACCATCTAATATTACCCCTCCAAGTATCAGTGGGGAGCAATTTAACTCTAATTTACTCATTCTCACTACCAGTTGCCTCTCAGGGAATACCATCTAATATCACCCCTCCGAGTATCAGTAGAGGCATGTCATTGGTGCACTCTCTAAGGCCAGGAATACAAATTCGATAGCCCCTGCTACTATCCCAAGATGACTCCTAAGAAGCCTGAAATATGACCTACCAGGGCCACTGGAGTCACTATTCAACCACAGCCTCCACACAGGCTTCATGCCACATGAATGGAAGATATCAACTCCCATCCCTCTGATATACCTCTTAATTGTACGGATTTTTGCAGAATGTCCAGATTTTCACCTCATAGTTTTTGTCTGTTCCTCATAAAATGTGTGGTTTCCTAGCAAATCACTGAAGATTGAAGTCACTAAATAATACTAAATAATGTCAGACATTTGAGTTCCAGACTTTATATCCATTAGAAAATACTTAATAATGCAAAACATGTTATTGTAACAAGTTTATAAGTTTATAGGAGCAATATTTAAGCTCAGTCCCTATTTTTGGGCCTTTATCTCTCCATTCTTTCTGGCTTTGTCCAGATTTCTTGCACTGAGAGGTTGAGAGGGATGCTGTACACAAGGGTGGACCATCAACAAATCCCAAGAACTACAGCCCCATTATTCTGACTATTCTCATATGCAAAGCCATGGAAAGAACTATCATGGATGTGATTAACAGTGGCATATGAGACCTTCAAACACTGGACCCAACCCAGTTTAGTTTCAACAAAGGTAAGTCATGCCTACTGAACCTGGTGAACTTTTTTGGGAAGGTCACCTAGGCAATGGATTAGGGCAAAAATGATAAATTCTGCCTATATTGACCTATTAAAGGCATTTAAATCAATATCCCATTCAGGCAGTGTAAACAAACTCACAGAATTAGGCATAAACCACTATATAACTCTCTGGATATCCATCTGTCTCAATATTCAAGACCCAGGAAGTTAGTAATGGAGAAACCACATCCACAAAGAGGCCAGTCAACAGTGGATTCCCCTCAGTCTCTGGGCTGGGGCCACTCCTCTTTGGCTTCCATTTTTTGAAGATCAAGAGTAATGACAAGGACCTCTGACTTACCAGGTTTGCAGAGCACTCAAGCTAGGAGCAATTACAGAAACCCTGTAAAATACTAAAACCTTACAGAAAGGTCTAACACAGAAAAATGACTGGTGCCATTGCCATGGCTTAAAACTCAATGGCAAGGAATGCATAATAGTAGCTTTTGGGATACAATAGTCAGGGATCTAGGGAATGATGTAGATAGTAACATGGCTTTTGACCAACATGTGTCTAAGCTAGTAAGAAAATCATTCAATGGTACTCTTTTTCTAATTAAAGGTATGATATCCATGCTACTGTACTTAGTCATCATCAGACATGACTGAGTATAACACCCCCTTTGGACTATATCTGACCAGGCACAAGCAACAACTGGAATGTCCACAGAGATTCCTCGCAAAAAGAACAGAATGTGAAAATAATGCCTTATGAATATCGCCTCAAAGTCCTATCTCTATATTCTCTTTCCTTCAGACTGCTGAGCGGCAGTTTATGCCTGGCAAACAAGGTATCCTGCAAAATAAACAGCACCAGAACTAATAGATCTGAGGATTTAAATTTTGCTTGTGACTTAAATAGGACATTTCAGAAGGAAGGTATGTAATCAGGAAATCCTCATTTGCTGTAATAGACTTCCCATCCATACAAAGGTGAGCCCTTCCTGAACCTTATTCAAGTGCAACCTGGACCAATGGATGGAAAATCAGAAATTCACTCCTAGTCTGATATCCATGTCTCTGATGGACAGAGGCAGACATTAAATCATGTCCTAACATACACCTCTTAAAAGAATGCCTAAGGCACAATAACTGATTGTGCACATTTGGTTTGCATGACTAGGCTTATAAAGGTCTCAGTGGTTGTTAGCTTAGTATATACCTAAGAAGCTATCAGGAGGCAGGAAAAGGGAAGGAAAGCAAGGTTGTTTTGTGTTACCCTACTGGTCTTGTAAACCTATGTAACACATTATTCTCTCTGTTTTCAGAATCACGCTATATACATCACACCTTTCTGTGTTCTTCAGACAGCACTTCAGCTGACTTGGATGTATGACATTAAGTCCCATCAGCAAAATTTGCAAGCTAATGAAATATATCATCATAAGCCTCATAAAAAGGACATAGGAAACATACAACCCCAGACTGAGATCAATATGTTTTTGTAAAAGGTAAATTGTGCCTGTAAAACCCAGGCAAGTTATTTCAAAAAAGAAATACACAAAGGTAGCACTGTAAACACTGTATATCGCAATTTATCCAAAGGTTCTGACACTATAGCCAACTTTGGCATCACCGACAAACAGGTCTAACTCCATATAAATCCCTATGGAACCTGCCAAATTGCTAACTGGCTCACTGATAGATATCACTCTAATAGAATTAATAAACACCATCCTTCAAGAGACCTGTCAATAAAGGTGTATCACATGGCTCTGCTTTGGGACCAATTTTATTTGCCATCTACTACTTTGATATCAAATCTAACTCTAAAAGTCTCTGCCTTACCAAATTCATAGTTGATTACAAAACTGGAGCCATCATCAAGCCCCCAGAAGTCATGTAGATCCTTCAGGAGAGGCTAACTTTAACAAATTCAAGGTGTTCAGGATTTTTGTCTAAAGCTGAATGCCAAAAAAATACAGAATCATACAGTTTAGGAAACAGGAACTCTCACACACCTACTAAGTAAAAGGCACCCCCTTAAAATAAAAACTGTTATTGGGGGTCTTGGCAGCTTCATGAATAATGAGTGATACTTTGACCACCATGTTTCCTATGTCATTAAGAAAGCCTTCTACTTCATCCAACATATTACTAAGGTCATTTCCTCTTGGTTAAAAGATGTCATTGTTCCCCTGTTCACATCCTCATCAGGCTCATACCAGAATGCAAGGTATCATTTGATATGTACCTATCCAAACACCTAACCTACTTGAAAATCAACAGTTCCTTACTAAATATATCTCAGGCATGAGCTCCCTACATTACACAGAGCAGCTAAAAGACCTATAGTTCTTCTCCGTCTCCCCAAAGATAGCTTCAGTGTGATCTATGTCTGATCTACAAAGCTGTAAATGATCTAATCCTGCTTGATCTCCTACAGATCTGTAAAACTAATAGCAGCACAAATACAAGATCAATGGATCTAAATCTATACTCCAACACAAATATGAACTGACATGGCAGATACTGATTGCAAAAAAAATTCTCCTCCTCTGAAACAAATTCTTACTTTATGTAAATCAAACCACATCCCTGACTCTTTTCAAATTTAATGTAGACAAATGCATGGGAAACTGGAAATTTATCTCAGACCTTACCCTCTGTCTTTTGGGGATAGGAAAGAGTAACTAGCTGGGTGTTCCAGTGGGACTGAAGTGGCTAGACCTCAAAAAGTTTAACATATATATCACCAAGTAGTAACCTATAAATCTCAGCAGTATTCAGTTTCGACTAACCAGGAAAGTGCAATTTAGCATTTGAGCTGTCTTAGATACTGACTTAAGTTAATTTTCACTACACAAACTTATCTTTGTTTAATATAATAGGTATAAATAAGAATAATACTGTCCTTTGTTTTTTCATTGATGTGCAAGGAAATATGATGGAGTTAATGGAAACTATTATGTAATGCTTTGTTGTCAAGATGATCTCAACTGAATACCATGTTTGAAAGAATGCAATACTTTGGAAAATAATTTAAAATCCAGTGTAAATGAGCTTATATTTTTTGTAGTGTAATGTTTACATGTTTCCTGTGTTGAGATATCTCTCACAGAGACACCATAAGATTGTGTTTGTGATCACTGTAATAAAATAACTGTAGATATAATAAATTTACAGCCAGATTCAATAAAGTCTACATGGTCCGTTTACACCGTGTGTGCATCGCCCCATGGTGCGCACATGATAGCACACTGTTTTGGATTCAGTAAGCTGCTCTACAAGGTGTGTTGAGCTGCACAAACAAGGTAAACACTGTGGCATGCTAATTACAGCATACGCAGCTGAACTGTATACTAATCAAACAATCCAAGATGGCGGAGCTATTCAACAAACAATAAAGCAACTATGTAGACTCATTGCTGGTTCTCTCTGCAAATTTCAAAACCTACTAAAATATAGCCACAGAAAGAATATTAGGGGCTGCTGTTGCTTTAATTCATGTGTATATAAAACAGGCTGAAGTTTATGCAGCTGCTGCTAATAGCCAATGACCAAGAAGGAGAAGAGTTTTCAGACCCTGGTTAACTTATCACAACCTACATGATGTGGAAATTGTACAGTGCTACAGTGTGGATAGAGACACACTACAGGAACTCTGCAACTTCTGATTCCTCAACTCAGAGACAGGGCAACCCAAGGGGTACCCATGCCAGTGGAGACAAAGGTATGTGTGGCACTCAGAATATTAGCTACAGGAACATTTCAGAGACCAACAGGGGACATGCTGGGGGTATCAAAGGCATCTGCAACCAAGATCCTCCATCAGTTCCTGAATTCTTGCTACAACATGCCAGTGACCACATTTATTTTCTCCACACTCCTGAGGACAGGGCCAGAAATATGCAGGACTGCTACCTGGAGCACACTACCCTAAAGTACCGGATGCCATAGGTTGTAGACATATATAAATTAAGGTACCACCCAGGGAACAGGGAAGGCTCTACATAAATAGAAAGGGCCTCCATACTATTAACTGCCAAGTCATGTGTAATGCCAAGGGAATCCTCTTGAACATGTGTGGTGGCAACCCGAGCAGTTACCATGGCTTATATCTGGCACACCTCCCAACTCTATCACATGTTCACTAGGGTGGCTATCCTATAGGGCCATTTAATGGGCATGCAGGTTATACACTGGAACCATGGCTGATGATGCCCATCAGAAATGCACACACACCAGCTGAAGACTGCCAAAATGAGACACAAGCTCAAATCAGAAATATCATAGCATGTGTGTTTGGGCTGCTGAAGTCACCGTTCTGATGCCTAGATACACCTTGAGAGCCATGCAGTATAATCCACACACATATACTGAACTATTCACTATATGTGCCATGCTACACAACATCTTCCTGAAAAAACAGCTTCAGCAGGATCAAGAAGGGGAAGGGGCACACATCCCATCACCAATGGCAAGATCACCACAGCCACATGCAAGTGAGGAGTCAGAGGGGAAGCAGCAGCTGTTCTGGGTGTAGGCAGATGTAGGCATGCTCAATATGCTCCTCACATTGGCTAAGAGGCAATGCATAGCACACTTATTCACAACCTAAGGACCTAAATCCTTCTTCCTATGCACATACATATAATAGTATTAATGTAAGGAATGCTCATAACCTTTGCCTACCCATATAATGGCAGTATACTCCTAATATCAGACAGAGTCATCCCCGATCTAAAACAGTTACGACTTCTGGATTTACAAGGTAAGTGCTGAACCTGGAGTGTATTGTGTAATGATATGAATGAATGGCATATCCTTGTTTGTTGTTACTTGGTAATGTAAGCAAGTAAAAGGTGGGAGATTTGTGTGACAGCAGAGACTTAGGTGACCTATATGTGTCCAATATCAAGAAGTAGGCCTCAGGCATCAACGATTTACACAGTGATACCCCCAGGGTTGCCAGACGTCCCTATTTGGGTGGGACTGTCCCGAGATCAGCAGCCTGATCCCGAGTCCTGCCTTGCCGGTTTAAATCCCGGCCAGCCTCCGCTTTCTTTGTTTTTTTTTTTTTTTTTTGATTGTCCCGTATACCTGGCATATGGGCCAATCAAAAATTGCTAAACACAGAGCTACTTGTGTTGAATGCAGAACTGCAATGCATTAAACACAAGAAGCTCCGTGTTTAGTGTAGAGCTACTGAGCTACTGTTATTTAATGTGGAACTGTGTTCCGCATTAAAAACCTTTTTTTTTTTTTTTTTTTGGTCTTCACTTGCCGTGAGAGACCTTTTTTTTCTGTCCCTACTTGGGGGGCTGGAAATCTGGCAACCCTGGCTACCCCTCAAAAGTACTGATGGTCACTGAATGTCCTCAGTTTACCAACATACATTTGTACTGGAAAATCATTAAAGAGAGAAGCTTGAAAATAAAGAGACACATTTTAGTTTCAGACTTCAAAACCCTCAAAAGATCATTAACAATACTGATGCAAAAAATGTTTGATTCTATCAACTTTCTAATTTTCTAAGACCAAAATATTTCAAAGGTACAATTACCAAATCAACATCACAAATACAGATATACTAAGCACTAAGTCAGCTATGCACCCTGAGCATCAGACACAAATGTTCTGTATTCCCTGAATCCAAAAGACAGAAAACAGGGTTATGGCACAATTATCATCACTTGCACAGGATGTTGTGCGGCACTTGCTCAGGGTGTTGTGGGGGGGAAAGAAGCCTAGGCTGACACAAAAGGTCGGTGAGTGTGTGTGGGTAAGAAAAAGAAACAGGCAGACATTCGAATAAATTAACAAATGCCCAGTGAGACAAAATGACCTTTAAGCTTCACGGCTGAACCATGTAACTGTTGTGTGTATGTCTGCAGGTGCCCTCCAGGTTAAATTGGTGTGTGAGTGTCTGCATGAACACAGCCAAGTTCTGTACTGGCTCTGTTTTGGTATGTTGGACAGGTGTGAGCCATGCATGGTAGAGAGGGCAGTTCATCATTAATGTACCCACCCACAAGAATTGGCTCTGCCAGGCGGTAGACTGGCATATCCACACCCATAGTCAAATGAACTGCTGATACCTAAACATGACTGATATCCCCCTATGAAGATGCCAAGGACTATGACCCTATGGCCCACCACATCTGGGTGTGGCCACCTAAACCACTGATGGAGCACTATGACACTATGGGAAAGTGATCAATCACAACCATGTTGGCTAACAGCAGATGATGTGGCTGACTTATACGCATAAGGTGTTGTCCCCCTCCTTGCAGATGTTCCATCACAGACACCACCCATTCCAACATGTCATTCATCTGATTCGTTGAATCAGCAACATGGTGGAGGCAGTTATGCATGTCAGCCTATGCTGCATCTACAACCCTAAGCATTTCTCTGGAGGAACTATGGGAATGTATCTGTGCCTCCATGATGGTTCTGAACATACAACGACTGGTATGGGAAGACACACCTGGATCAGGTAGAGAATGGACAGCAGGCCTCCTCTAAGCACCCATAACAACTCTCCTTTGTGGCACCTCACCCACACTTTGGCTACAGTCAGAGTCAGCAAACATTGAAGCCACAGTAACCATACTTCTCTGATTGACTGTCTCACCTTCCACCTGTCCAATATCTGAGGGCTCACTGGAATGGGTTGGCATAGGCCTACTGGCTGTGTCCAATGGAGTTACAGGGGGCAGCTGACTGTCAACCTCAATGTCAATGTAACCTCTCCATTCCATGACTGTGCCTGTGTTTGGCCCCCATCATCATCAGAGTCTGCCAATACTCTGACATCAGGTGGGTAGAGTCCTATACTTCCACTGTCAGGATCACCTATGATACTAAGCAACAAACACAGGAAAAAAACAATAGCTACACCACTGTAGTCAAATGTATGCTAACAAAGTAACAGTGATGCCATTACTACAGACAATGCAACAATGTGCACAACAGTCCTGACACCCGTATCACACATAGCCTAGTACCTACCTATGAACCTATCGGCCCAAGGGCCTATATAAGCCTAGCCAGCAAGGTACAATAGCTTACGCCACCTAAGAAAGTTATTTTCCTGTGCCACTGTCCAGCAGAGACACAGAAGTGATCCCTGGGGTGTATTTCCTATTTCCCATTCACTCATCAAGATTTTTCTTAAGAGTGCTAATGAAGAACTTTGCTTGACATAGATGGGTAGCTTGTTCCAGAGTATAGGTATTCTCTGGGACAGGAATCTATCCCTCCAGCATGTCCTTCTTATTGTGGTGACAAGGTTTAGGTCCCTAGAGTGTGTAGCTTGGAGGGATTGGGATTTCTTTAGGTGTAGCATGTCCAACAGCTCTGGGTTTGACATAGCTTTATATGTTAGGCAGAGATTACCTCGGAGTAGGCGAAATGCTACGGAGTAAAGCTGGAGTTTATTGAGGCGATCAGTGTAGGGCATTTGTTTAAGGCCAGTAATCCTCTTTGTGAGGTACTTCTGTGGCCTTTCCAGCTGCTGCAGATGTCTTGTGAGGTACATTCCAAAAGGGGCATTGTACTCTCTAATGGGTCTAATGATTGATCAGTAGAGGGGAACAATGACCTCTTTTTTTCCTGGATGAGAACCCTTTTATGATGAGGTGTGCCACGTAGAAGGACTTCCTGACTACTGTGGTGATGTGACTATCAAAGGAGAGACTACTGTCCACCTGGGTCCCAAGGTCTCTTATCATGCATTCACTGTTAAGTAGATTGCTGCCTATGTGGTAGTTCATGGGTAGAGAGTTTTTACCAAAGGGGATAACATTGCACTTTTTGGCATTGAGCTTGAGGCCATGGCTTTGACACCAGGCATCTGTCTCAGTGAGGCCCTTCTGTAGGATGTCCACATCATTTGGGGACTTGACTATGGCTTCTAGTTTGCATTCATCTGCAAATTTCATCAGCCAGAGGCCTTCTGTGTTAACCTGTACTTCAGAGAAGTAGATACCAAACAGGAGAGCTCCGAGAATGGAACCCTGTGGCACTCCACTTGTCACTACCTTGAGGTCAGATTTGGAGTCTGCAACTTTTACAGTATGGGTTCTGTCAGTGAGCCAGTTGGCAACCCATCTTGTGACGCAGGGATTTATACCCAGTTTATTGAGTTTAGCTATAATTCCAAAATGGGGGATGGTGTGGAAAGCCTTGGCGAGGTCAAGATAGGCTGTGTGAACCATCTTAACCTCATCCACAGCTTTGGTGATTGCCTCAAAGAAGTCGATCAGGTTCAGGAGGCATGGTCTGCCTTTCACAAACCCAAACTGGGTGGGATCCAGAGTGTGGAGGTTACCAATGTCTTTGTTTATGAGTTCTATGATGATACATTTCATGACCTTGCAGACCAGGCTCATCAGGCTAATAAGTCGATAGTTCCCAGGATCAGTGGTGGCTCCCCCTTTGTGGAGTGGGATAACTGTTGCTGTATGCCATTCAGTGGACACAAAGCCTGATGCAAGGCTATTATTGAACATAGTGCTTAAGTGGGTAGCCAGTTCTTTCTGAAGTTCGTGTAAAACACAGTTTGGGATGTTGTCCAGTCCCATGGATGCTGTGTTTTTGTCTTTAGAGAGTGCAGCTTTTACCTGCGTAGTTGTGATTACAGGGACTCTGCATTTTTCCTGTATAGATATGGGCCCTTTAGAGGGTGAAAGGGGGGTAAAGTTAGCACTGAACCGATCTGACAGGATGTTGGCAATAACAGTTGGTTCTGTAATTTTCGTGCCTTTGTGCTATAACTCAGAGCAGATCTGGGTGTTGCCATCTAGATTCTTTTTTTTTTCAAAACAAGTTTATTGTTTTAACATATAAGAGAAATATCATAACAATTTTATACAAATAATTAAAAATAGGTATTATTATAATATTCAACAAAACAACTAAAGTATTTACAAAGACATCCACTACAATCAGATCAATTAATTAAACTAAGATACTGTGCTATTGAAATAAGAATTTTTTTAACAAATTTTGTAAATTATCCCATACAATAAAATGTGATGTTTTTCTAGTTGTTCTCATTCTAATTGTGCTTATTTCCATATGACACATTATATTCATAACATTTTTAAATTCATTGAATGAAGGAGGTGTATCTGAAATCCAATTTCTAGTTATTATTTTCCTAGCCACTGCTAGGATAGACCATAACAAGGGAAGCTTAATCTTTTTAACACATTGAGGTACAGGTGTGTTGAATAATATAAGAGACTTAGAAATAATGAAATTATCTGTAAAAAGAGCCTGCAAAAATTCATTAATTGACTTCCAGTATTCTTTCAACTTCATACAGTCATAAAACATATGAGCCCAGTCAGCATTAATTTCTACATTACATCTCTTACATAGATTATCTTTATTATTAATTTTATTCATCATCAAAGGTGTATAAAAGATCTATGTAAAAATTTCCATGTATAAAGTCTCCAGACAATGGAAGATGTAGTTCTATAAGCAGATTCCAATATATATTGTTTATCTTGTTGAGTTGGTGGGTCCCCATTAACAGAGGTGAAATAATTCCAGTATGAATCTACATTGTAAAAAGTTTCTTGTCTGATAATTTTATGTATATATGAAAGTTTACCTTTATCAGAAACTTTATGCTGTAAATTTATTATCAAGTAATCAATCAGTTTTGGAATAGATTCTTTAACTGTTATAGACATTAGATCTATTCTATCAATGAGATGTTGTCTAAAGATCTGAACCTCTAACCAGCAAGTTTCTCTTAGATCAAATTCTTGTTTTAAGAAATCTAGATTTTTAACTTTATTATCAGATATCAGCTGATACCAGTACTTTAGATTATTATCTATAGCTAAATGAGCTCCTTCAGAAGTAGATGACATAAGCATACCCTGAGTATAAATTATAGGGAATACAATAAAATTCCATTCCCTATACTTAGGGTGCATGAATATAAAATTACGATAACTAATAATAATATTTAATGGGTAACAGACCATATGTTTAGGTGTAATAGGTGAGGTACAAAATTCCTTTAGCAACCACAACATGGAGTTATTTATAATCATATTTTTATGTGTTAAGGAGATTTTCATGAAGTGTATACTAATTAGCTCCCAATAATCTTTCCATTTTATGACATATGACCGATCTATTAATAAAGTAATAACTTTTATAATAGAAGAGATAATATATAAATTAAAGTCTGGAAAAGAAATACCCCCCTTGAGACCAGCTATTAGTATGTTTCTTTAATGCAATCCTAGGTCTATTAGGTGCCCATAAGAAATTTAACATTAGTGTATTCAGTTTCTTGATAGTTATTTTTGTAGGTGAAAGTATTATTGATTGTATTAAGTATAAAATCTTGGGGAATATTATCATTTTAATAATTGTAAGTCTCTCCTCCATAGTAAAAAACATATTATTCCAGGTATTAAAAAGATTTTTGTATATTAAGAAAACAGGTATTATAGTTATTATATATAATAGATTTAATATCTTTAGATAGTATTATACCTAAATAAGTTATCTGATCTGAGTTGGGTACATATTTAGTAAAATCACTAATGAGAGTATTTTTGTGTATATATAGGTAGTATTTTAGTTTTTCTTCACTGAATATTAAACCAGAAATACTTTTAAAATTCATCATTTTATCAAATAAAGACTGCATAGAAGAATTAGATCCTGCTGATGTAATTAGAACATCATCTGCAAAAAGTTGAATTTTTGATGTTGTATTTTCTTCTATTTCAAAACCCTCATGTCAGTACTGTTTCTAATCAAATTAGCCCAAGGCTCCATTACTAAAGTGAATAATAGTAGAAAGTGGACATCCTTGCTTTGTACCTTTAAGAATGGGTATTTTTTGTGAAACATATGTTCCTACCTTAATATAAGCCAGCGTTCCTTTGTATAAATGCTCAATTAAATTTACAAATGCATCAGAGAAATTTGTGCATTTCAGTAAGGTAAACAGATAGTCCCAACTTACTGAATCAAATGCTGAACCTATATCAAGACTAATAAGTGTTAAATCTTTCTTTTCCTATTTGCAAAATCAATTAATGCTAAAGTTCTTCTTATATTATCAAAAGTATTTCTATTTACAATGAAGCCCGCCTGATCTATGTCTATAATGCCGGGATAATTGTCTTCAATCTATCAGCAAAATACTCATAAACATTTTATAATCAACATTAAGTAATGAGATGGGTCGATATGAAGAACATCTAGTTGGATCTTTATTAGGTTTTAAAATTGGTGAAATAAATGTATATTGCCAAGATGGGGTTATTAATTCAGTTTGGGCCAGAATAAAACCTTATGTATTAATGAATATGTAGTTTTAGAAAGGATTTTATATATCTCTGGTATAATACCATCATTACCCGGTGCTTTGTTTGATTTAAGCTTATTTATTTGTGTAATAACTTGAATATATGAAATACTTTTGTCCAATCGTTTAATCTGTTGTTTATTGCTTTTTATTCATGTTTGTGGTTATAAACTCCTTTATTTTATCTTTAGGTTCCATGTTAATGTTGTTATGGTTAATCTTGTGAAAGTGATTTCTAAATTCGCCCAGTATTTCTGGTATACTAGAAACATTCTTCTTTTTCCTTAGAGAAAAGATTTCTTTGATATGGTTTTGTTTATTCAATCTTTTTGTTTTATTTTTAAGTCTATGTAAGTATTTGGGGCTTATTGAATAAGACAAAACTTGTATTTCTCTAAAGTTATTTTAACTTTATGAGTTAAAATTTCTTTGTATTTCTCATTTAGTTTGTTTATTTCTTCAATAACTTTCTTGTCCATAATATTTTCTTTATTATTATGCTTATAAGAGTCCAGTTTACTTTTGAATATCTAACAATTCCTTATCCCAAGATTTCCTTTTGTTATTATACCATCTGATACTTTGTCCATATAGATATGATTTTAAGGCATCCCAAACATAGACAATGGAGACTTCAGGAGTATTATTTATGTCTAGAAAATGTTGTACTTCTGAAAGTATATATTCTTTATAGTCTTTAGCTGAGTTAAGTATGCTGGTATCCTTTTGATCTGAACATTATGAGTATTTTTATCATGAATTCAAAAACAATTGAGTTATGATCAGATATAGGACATGAAATGATTTTGGAATTAATTAAATCTGTTACCATCTGGTTAGAAATAAAGACCCTATCTATTTTTGAATAAGTTTTGTATCTGTTAGAAAAAAGGTGTATGGTAATGATTTTGACTCTATCTGATTATTAATATCATTCAAATGATAAGAATTAGCAAAATCATTTAAATGTTTTGCATTAGATGTAATTCTTCTTTTCTTTATAGTGGTAGTATCACTTTCATGTAGTATACAATTAAAATCACCAGCTAAAATAATAT
>NC_056743.1:1862420240-1862441456 GCF_019279795.1 Protopterus annectens | reverse complement strand
ATTCAACTACAATTTGAAATTTTAAAAAGACTCCAGTCTACTTTTCATTCTTACCACTATAGCTGTGTTGCGCTTCAAATAACTGGTTATATCAGACCACCATGCCATAATATTCTACATAAGATTCCCTTCACCAGATGTGCACATATCTTACTGTCCTCATGAACATTTCTGGGCTGAGACTGAAATTGGTCAGTAGAGATCAGTGTTCTGCCCCGGTAAACAAATTCAAATACAGAAATAATAGAAAAAAATAAACACCTTCAGTGTTAACTTTCCACAGCTACCTGAAAACATAAGGAATTTGATACTATAGCTAAACAGATGCTTATGCCACTAATTTCTTGTCCAACCAAAATTCCAGCATTGAGGTATCTGTTCCCATCAGCCACAAATAAATCACAAGTTTAAAAACAAGCACCTGTTGTAGAATCCAAGTACCAATTAAATCTATAACAAGAATAAAAGGTCTTTGACCCTAAACAATAAATTTAAAACCATCTGCAGTAAAAGTAATTTTAAAACAGTAAATAAAAAAGGTTACAAAATAACTAGACAAAGTTAAGTCTGTACACATCAACTAACTACATCTTGATAAGGCCTTTAATACTATTGTACACGCTGGCATTATAGAAAGACTGACACAGTTAAATAACCTCCAAGTAACTTGTCTAGTTAATTAAGTAACAGACAGAGCCCAATCATTCAGGGCGAGTGGCATAATTTTCTTTAACATTTTTGTCATCGGTGATATCCCAAGGGTTTCATGCTGGGACTACTACCCTTTGGCATCTACTTCTCTGATGCCAGTGCTGACATCAGGACCTTCTGGTTAAATAACTTTCCTGAGAACTGCCGACTTGAAGTTGTCATCAGCTCATCACAAGGCACACATAAGAAACGAATGGAGTTCGCCTTTCAAAAAGCATTTTTAGAACTGAAAGGAAACTTAATGCAAAGAAATTCAGCATTGTACTGGTTTGACATCTCCCTTAAATTAAATACTAGAGTCATTAGAGATCTGTGCACACTTGTGGATCACAAGCACTCCTTTAACCTTCATGCATTGATTATCACTACACAATCTTTCTATCTAGCTTGGCTACTTACTATGTTAAAAGAAGTCACTGTCCTTCTATACAGCTTCCTCACATACCTCTCAACTGTACAGATTTCCGCAGAATGTCCAGATTTTTGCCTTATATTTTGGACTGTTTCTCATAAAATTATGGTTTTCTGGCAAATCACTGGCAAATCATTGACGACTGAAGTCAGAAAATACTGATATACATTTGAGTTTCAGACAATACCCTTCAGGAAATTCATGCTAATGCAAAAGCTGTTATTCTATCATTTTGCTTAAGTTTGTAAGAGCAATATTTAAAAAGTGCCCCTATTTCTGGGCCTTTGTACCCCCATTATTTATGGCTTTATCCAGATGTTCTAAGTGGTTGAGAGGTATGTTTCCTCATCAGGCCCACACTTAAATACAGTACCACCCTCAGCATGGTTCTGACCATTTGTATTACCTAACTAGAAAAACCTCAGTGTTTCCTCACATAGAAAATCTCAGGTATGAGCTTACTAAACTACAGAGAGTAAATGAAAGCCCTGTCTGTCTCTACCCTGTTTATTATACACCTATGTTTACTGACCTCTGCCTGGCATAGAAGACAGCAATGACCTTGTCCTTCTTGATCTCTTACACATTTGAAAAACTGGCAGCACCACAATGACCACCCTAGTGAAGAACTCTGTGCTGTAATATAAAGAGAATGTCTTGGTATGATCAATATTTATTGCAGAGAACCTACTACCTGCTGCCAAATGTGCTAAATGGACAAACACATTCATTATTTTGGCAAATCCTTAAAAAATATTGTGAGCTAAACCCATGCCTTATGTGAGAAATTTACTGCAGTATGAGCTGTTTTAATTAATTTGTATTATAGAATCTGTCAAAGCAAAACAAGATTTAAATTAAAAAAAACTCCCTCGATTTCAGAAAGCCTTTCGGAAGCTTTAACCTAACCTTTCTCTCAGCCACGGTAAGCATTTCCAGTTCTTGAACTGCCCTACTGTTAAGGCTTCCCACTACCAGAAGCCTCAACAGGGAGGGGGATCCTTCTGGAAATGCAGTATTCTGAGGCAGTAATCTAGGAGAGTACCTAATACTAATTACCCATGTGCTCTACTCCTTGAATGTCAACTGCTCTCAATTTATGCTGCTCAATAATTCAGAGAATTGCTCAGCAGTATAAATTTCCACTGTTGGAGGAAAAACTAAACTCTGACAAAAATGGCAGCCATTCATTCATACTCCTAAGTCCAGCAAAGATGTGGGGGTGATTGAGTATGTTAGTATATGTATCTGTGTGGACATGTATGTGCATGTACTTAGGGGCACGACTGAAGCCGGATGAATGTGAGTCCATGTATTTGTGTGTGTGTGTGTGTGTGTGTGTGTGTGTGTGTGTGTGTGTGTGTGTGTGTGTGTGTGTGTGTGTTTGTGTGTGTGTGTGTGTGTGTGTGTGTGTGTGTGTGTGTGTGTGTGTGTGTGTGTGTGTGTGTGTGTGTGTGTATGTGTACACATAGAGTGCATTTGCAAATGTGATTTACGGACTGCTGAGGAACACACTACCCCTGTTGGGTCTGACAGTTTTACTTTTAAAAAAAAGTGTGATTCAGAGATATGCTAATGATCTTTCTCATTATGGCCGCAAGCATTTCTGCATCATATTTTCTCAACATCAAGGGAACTGACCTACCTACAGTATGGAATTTTAGAGATAGGTGAGAATTTTTCCTGAATAATAGGGTCTGTATGTTAATTCAACTATTTGGGGGTCAATAAAAAGCCAAATGTGCAGTCACCGTTATTATAAACAAGACCATGTATTTCACCGTAATGTCTCTGTAAAAATGTAGCAAAAATATAAAAGGTAGTGCACTAGAAAAGAACAACAGTACAGCAGATAATGAAAAGAAACCGGTTTTCCATGATAGCATTATAAAAAAACATCAACACCTTTTATTTTCCAGATGCCTACAATATTTCTGGGGTCCAGATGTCTACCCTTAAGGGCATCTGATCAAATAATAATGAGAAGTTTCATTTTTTTTAAATTTTTAAATAACAGAATCTATGCAGAGGAAGACATTTTAATTTCATGATCCCAAAATGTAAAACAGCATTTGAGCAAGGTGTATTACCCTTAGCTTAGTGAGGAGTCCCAGTGCATGTTAAACAGAGTAGTCCATTAAATATAGTTAAAAAGACTGTTGATAATTAGTTTGGTAGTGTTTACTCATGGAAAGAGAACTCTGCATTTTGAGTTTCTCTGACTGTTATGCAGTATTAAACTATGTAACTATGAAAGCATGACATGATAAACTTTTGAAAACTATTCCTATCTAAAACTGTTTAAATACATAAACAGTAGTTACTGAGATGTCCATCTGCCTACCACCTCAGTGGTTTCTACATAACATTTTCTGAATAATAACTTGATCTAGAATAAAGGCTTCTACAACATCCATGTTTTTCAGTAGCAATGTAATGATGGCCAGCTAATTTTACAAACAAGGAACTGTACAGACAATTGTCATTGTACTGCATCTTAGTTGAGTGACATTAAGGGAGGGCTAGTAAACAAGCAGGCAGCATATATCTTCTACAGAGGGGAGCACCAGTTATATTAAAGTCAAGTGCAGAGCACGTCATGAATAGGAGTACTTTGGTCATGGTAGACAACTTGTAACTGAAAGTCATCCAATAAGGATTAGATGCTGATTGACAAACAAACATTATACAGTACATTATACATTATATTATTATAAATGCCTCAGCATATAAAATAAAAAAATATATAAAAAGCAAAATACACACCAACCATGGAGAATCCAAACAACTTTTATAATCTATTAAGTACCTTCACAGGTAATTACTAGCTGTGACATACACAAGACCATTAAGGAGCCTAGCCTAACTTTTATAGAGTACTGTCTCTTTAAGTAACTTTCTCAGCATTATACACTTGGCAAATGGAAGCTGAGTCAATCAAATCGTGGACTGCTGGAATCAGCTCATTAACAGCTCACAGTCTTAGTCCTCTGCGCTAGCTGCCAGATTAAACTACAATGCCACATAGAATGCAAACATTGATCCTGCTGCTACGCACATGCTAAGTAAGCCATACAGAATGCAAACATTGATCCTATTATTTCGCACGTGCTAAGCCATATAGAATGCAAACATTGATCCTGCTGCTTCGCACATGCTAAGTAAGCCATATAGAATGCAAACATTGATCCTGCTACTTTGCACATGCTAAGTAAGCCATACAAAATACAGACATTGATCCTGTTACTTTGCACATGCTAAGTAAGCCATACAGAATGCAAACATTGATACTGCTACTTTGCACATGCTAAGTAAGCCATATAGAATGCAAACATTGATCCTGCTACTTTGCACATGCTAAGTAAGCCATACAGAATGCAAACCTTGATCCTGCTACTTCGCGCATGCTAAGTAAGCCATACAGAATACAAACATTGATCCTGTTACTTTGCACATGCTAAGTAAGCCATACAGAATGCAAACATTGATCCTGCTACTTCACACATGCCAAGTAACTCATACAGAATGCAAACCTTGATCCTGCTACTTTGCACATGCTAAGTAAGCCATACAGAATGCAAACAATCCTGCTACTTTGCACATGCTAAGTAAGCCATACAGAATGCAAACATTGATCCTGCTACTTTGTACATGCTAAGTAAGCCATACAGAATACAAACATTGATCCTGCTACTTTGCACATGCTAAGGCAATACAGAATGCAAACATTGATCCTGCTACTTTGCACATGCTATGTAAGCCATACAGAATGCAAACATTGATCCTGTTACTTTGCACATGCTAGGTAAGCCATACAGAATGCAAACATTGATCCTGCTACTTCACACATGTTAAGTAAGCCATACAGAATGCAAACATTGATCCTGCTACTTCACACATGCTAAGTAAGCCATACAGAATGCAAACATTGATCCTGCTACATTGCACATGCTAAGTAAGCCATGCAGAATGTAAACATTGACCCTGCTACTTTGCACATACTAAGTAAGATATACAGAATGCAAACATTGATCCTGCTACTTCACACATGCTAAGTAAGTCATACAGAATGCAAACATTGACCCTACTACTTCACAGATACTAAATAAGTCATACAGAATGCAAACATTGATCCTGCTACTTTGCACATGCTAAGTAAGCCATACAGAATACAAACATTGATCCTGCTACTTCACACATGCTAAGTAAGCCATATAGAATGCAAACATTGATCCTGCAACTTTGCACATGCTAAGTAGCCATACAAAATACATACATTGATCCTGTTACTTTGCATATGCTAAGTAAGCCATACAGAATGCAAACATTGATCCTGCTACTTTGCAAATGCTAAGTAAGCCATACAGAATGCCTTGATCCTGCTACTTCGCACATGCTAAGTAAGCCATAGAGAATACAAACATTGTTCCTGTTACTTTGCACATGCTAAGTAAGCCCTACAGAATGCAAACATTGATCCTGGTACTTCACACATGCTAAGTAAGCCATACAGAATGCAAACCTTGATCCTGCTACTTTGCATATACTAAGTAAGCCATACAGAATGCAAACCATGATCCTGCTACTTTGCACATGCTAAGTAAGCCATACAGAATGCAAAGATTGATCCTGCTACTTTGCACATGCTAAGTAAGCCATACAGAATGTAAACATTGATCCTGCTACTTTGCACATACTGAGTAAGCCATACAGAATGCAAACCTTGATCCTGCTACTTCACACATGCTAAGTAAGTCATAAAGAATGCAAACATTGATCCTGCTACTTCACACATGCTAAGTAAGTCATACAGAATGCAAACATTGAGCCTGCTACTTCACACATGCTAAGTAAGCACTCTATCATTTCAGCTTGTTTATGTCTGTCTTAATAGATACAGACATCTGCAGAACAGTCATTCAAGCATGTGAAACTACCTAACATTTTCATGCATCACAACCACCATAAACCAATGAGAAAGAATAAAAATAAAAAAAAATGGAGATAAAAGTATAGACGTGCAGATATATAAGTACCTAAATAAATACTATATATATATATATATATATATATATATATATATATATATATATATATATATTAAAAAGTACAAATAAAATAAGTAAGCATTAACACATAAGTTCAAGGAAACACTAAATATGTGACTCATAGCAGATAACTTATATACCAGCTGTAGAATACAATGACATACATCTGTAGCAGAATGTTTAGTATGATGTTTATACTCACCTGTTCATTTAATGCAGGGAGGGCCTGCAGATTCCACACAGAAAGCACCCCAGCCAAGAATCAAACCAGTGTACTCAAAACTGAGAAATGGACCAACATCTGTCTACCTACAATAATTATAACACCTACATGGGTATGTTCAAATAGTTTTCTGAACCATGAGATTAGAAACATTTTTGTTTCTTCACAATAGCTTTGATGCTCCGGCCTGTCTTGTTAATAAGCAAAGGTACTTCACCAATGTCCTGAGACATGGTCACAAATGCCAGATAAGATCTTCCAGTTTTTCAAAAATGTTTAATGCTGAATACACCTAAACGTTATATAAAGCCAATACCCTAATCAGTATCCCTCACTTCTCTACTTACACATTTTCTCCTTCAATGTTTGATGATAAAATAGTACAATATTTGGTACACATCTCACTGACAATTTTGCCTGTTATTTTAGAGATAAAATGCACCTTATATCCTTTAACAACAAGCAAACTTTTTTAATGTGAAGACTTCCACTGTAAATATATATAAGTGAGTAAGATGTGATTATATAACCACCTGTCTTTTCAGAAAGGTTGATGTAATGTAATCTTGATAGGTACCTGAATTGTGAAGATACATATTGATGAAACTAGACTTCCTAAGTATCTGAAGTGAAACAATTCATCAATTACCACAGCAAATGTATACATCTAGAAAAGTGACAGTGTCTGTAGTAGTGACTGATGTAAATGACAGCAAATTATTACTTCCATTTAAATCTATCAAAAACTGATAAAAGTTGTACTTGGCAACCAATGTAGATTGCAACAAGCATGCTGTCAATAACGCATACAAAGAAATTACCACAGTTAAGTAATTCCAGGTGACTTAAAACTACACTCTCTTTTTTTCCATTGTGCCAACACTAGATTTACAAATGTTGAGGGCACTGTGGCTCCTCACGTCAACACTTTTTAAATGTTTCTAGTGTTAGTTCCAGTATAGTATATCAGTTGTTTATCACTGCTAGAAAATGTCAGGTAGTACTCAAAACTTCCTGCAAATATTCAATCCCTTCTGCTTAATTATACATGTATAAAGAGAAAAATATAGGTTCATAGATTAACACTAGACTGTTTTGGTGGGCCATTTTAAGCCTAGTCAGTTACCTCATATGAGGATCAAACCTTGAACTTTCTGTCTGCTAGGTAAACACCTTAAACATTATACCAACCTCTCACCCCCAGCAGTTACAATTATTAAAAAGTTGATTTATATTTACTGCATGTAATGTCTCCAAGATGTGCCAAGAGGCTCTAATGTAATGTTACAGATTGTTTTATTTTGTTGAGCCTATAATTAACATACATGGCAAGGAACTCCATCTCTGAGACTCCTGCAAATGCAGTAGGTCAGAATGACAGATGCTGACTGGCTTTATGCAACTTAAGCATTCTGAATAAGAGGTAATTCTAGAAAATTATAGTGCAAAGATATTCTGAAAATAACATGCCTAACACTGGGAGAATCAATAACAATAGCCTGGGGCTTTACTCAGAAAAAACTCACATTTTAAGCATAACTTAAATATGGGTCAAACACAAATCCCCCTTCCAATGTATCCTCCCTAGCTACTCCATTTACTTCAGCAACAGAGCAGGAGACAAGGCATAGGTGTTGCCCTTTTAATTGACAAAATGCTAGCAGCCACTGTCATCAATATCAGCACTGCATAAAGCATCAGCAGCAATAGTCAAAACTGGATCCTAGCAGAAATAACATTAGGTGGCCACAGCATGGTCCACCTCTGCAGAGGATACATTACACACATTCCTCTGTAGCCATCTTACAGCATTTGTTGTACACCTTTTTCCAGTAGGTGTACCACAAAACACCATAATACTTGTATATGTTAATATCAGTTCCATCACTGGCATTCTACATTCTCTAAACAAAATACTTAGTCTACACAACTAAAAACAGTTAGTGAAACAGCCAACACGACCTAATTCAACAAAACAATTAGTTCCATTTTTGATATCATTATCACTAACTTAAAACACAGTTGCCTTAATATATCCATCATCCCAAATAGTCAAAGCAACCATTGCCAGTAAACTCAACATGTTCCTTCAATGCTATAAAATTACCCCCTGAATACTGTATATAATATAGTCCTATTCAGAATACAAAAACAAAATAGTTTTCATCCACTTAAGCAATCCAAAGTGGGTCTGGAAAGACATAAAGAAACATAGGAGATATTATAGAATAACCACAAACAAGGACCAATGGTGCGCACAAAAGACCAAGAAACAGTAGTAAGCACCACCAACCAGGAATGAACACGAACAATATAAATGGAAAATCCAAACACAGTTTATTGTCCACACTAACGCTTGTACAGATACAGCACGTTTTCGTCATCAACTTCATCAGAAAGTGAAAAGCAACCACATCCATCTATATTTATACCCTCCCTAATAACATCAATTAAAACAATTCAATCAACTTTAAAAGCAACAAGATTAATAAAATCAGTTAATTCCACATATGATAAAAACCTATAAACCAAAATGGTTTTGTAACTTCTTACATTTAATAAATATAATTAAACACATTTAATACCCTCATCCTATTCAAAATTCTTCCATAACTGACAATTAATAAATAGTATATAAATAAAATGATTAAAATTGGTTAAAATTGATTTTAAATGTTGAACAGTGTATGTCTCCCTCAAGTGGTGAAACTGAAAATAACATAAATTAATTCATAGTTGTTACAGTATATTTAAACTGGATTGAATGGTATGTTTTTAATTGGACTTAAAAGTGTTGTTTCTAACTCATACATATAGTAAATAACAATTAAAGTTTAGCAGATCTGATTTTAAGCACTGGTGCTAAAGATACCATTTCATTTAGACCTGGGAATTTGCTAGAATCCAACACCAGTTGCCAGTATAATTCTCTGTATTCAACTAGTGTTTCCCACATACCACCCCTAGGACTCAGTGCAACCACCTCCAAAATAAAAAAATTGAAAACCAGATGCCCTACAGGTGGTAGTGTGCTTATATAATGCGTTTCTCTCGTTCTTTGTTCTAATTTCATATAAATGTTCGTAAATCCTCTGCTTTAACTTCCTTTCACTTTTCCCTATATAAAAGGATTCACATTCTTTGCAAGTTGCAATATAGATAATCCCTTTAGTGTTGCAGTTAGCATATGTATTTAAAGTTAATTTCCTTTTCCTAGCCTTTAAATAAATAAAATCTCCCGTAGATAAAAATGTACAGTAATTACGACACCCACACTTGTATAAACCCTTCTTTTCTTTCATGCTACTCTGTGTGTTGACTCTAACCGAACCCCTCTCTAAAATATTTTTTAATACTATTACCTTTCCTGTATGTATAAATCAATTATTTGTCAAAAATGTACTTTAAGTCCGAAATTTTAGAAAAATTGCTCCATTCCTTGTCAAAAATTCTCCTAATAACTTTAGAATTACCATCATATGTAGTAATTAAACTAGACGCATAGTCTTCCATAGGTTTGTTTACTTGTTTTGTATCATCCAAAGATTGAATTTTACCTAAATTGGAGCAAATTTGTCATTTCTCTTTTCACATACTTCATCCAAAATTTTGTCAAAAAATTCCCCTGGATATCCTCTGTTTAAAAATAATTCTCTAAGTACACTCACCTCACTTAAAAAAGTCTCATCCTCAGAGGTCATCCTGCTCAACCGTACTAGTTGTCCCTTCACCACACCTTTCTTCTGGTGTGGTGGATGGGAACTAGTATAGTATAAATAGGAATTAGAAAAGGTCTCTTTTCTGTGAATCTTGGATGTAAAATGACCATTGTTTTTCAAAATGTTAACATCTAGATAAATTAATTCATGTTGGTTGAAGTTGTTAGTGAACTCCAAGAAGTCAGTTGTGTTGTTTACATAATCTACAAAATTGTCAAAGTCGTCTTGTTGGCCCTTCCACAAAAAACACAAATCATCCAAAAATCTACTGTATCTTCTTCTTCTTCTGTCGGCTTTTTCCCAGTTAGGGGTCGCCACAGCGGATCACCTTGTCCGCACATTGAATGGCAGTGGAGTTTTACGGTGTCGAGTTGCCAGCCCGGCGCCCAACCTTCCACAGAAGGCACACTCACACGCACACCTAGGGCCAATTTAGAGTGTCCAATCCACCTGCAGCATGTCTTTGGGATGTGGGAGGAAACCGGAGCACCCGGAGGAAACCCACGCGACCACAGGGAGGACATGCAGACTCCGCACAGAAGGCACCCCAGCCGAGGATCGAACTGGAGAACCTCTTGCTGTGAGGCGATCCAAAAATCTACTGTATAATATCCAATAATTTGGGAGGGTGAATTTATAAGGTATTTGTTTTCCCAAAAAAAATTATTATGTTAGCATAAGTAGGAGCACAATGTGCCCCCATAGTTACTCCTTTTTCTTGTTTAAAATATTCACCCTGAAAAAATATATAGTTTTTTCAACACTACTTCCATAAGAGTTAAAACCACTCTAAAATCACTGTGTGAGATTTTTTGACTATGCACTAACATTTCTTCAAACCATTCCATACCAAGATTGTGTAGTATACATGTGAACAAGTCCACGACATCTAGTGTACCAAATGCTATACTGTCACTAAACAAAGAAGGTTCCAGTTTCCTCAAAAAATCCCAAGAATCAACCAGTACATTTTTGTTTCCTTCCAAAACACATTTTACCTTTGAATCCACATATTTTGCTAGTGGTGCTGTCACAGAACCCTCCGCAGAGACAATAGGTCTCAGTGGTGGGTCCTGAGAGTTTTTGTGCACCTTCGGCATTCCAAAGATGCAAGGTACTTTAGGCTTCTCCACATGCAGAAATTTATATGTTTCCACATCAATTGAACCTTCTAACAGTAAGTCATTTAGTGTAACTTGTATTTTTCTATATGCGATGTTGATTTCATTGATGGACACTCTTGAATATTTGTTTGAATCATTGAGAATATCCATCATTTTCCTTTCGTACTGTATACTATCCATCAACACCACACCCCCGCTTTGTCGGGTTTCATAACCCTTACACTCCTGTTGTTACTAATGTCCTTCAAGACTTCCATTTCACTAGGAATTAAATTGGGATACACATATTGCTGGTTCAAATTTAATCTCAATTCCCTTTTCACTTTTAGTTCAAAATTTCTAAGTTGTGGGTGCAACGGTGGTTTGAATGTACTTCTACGCTTCAAACATTCACTTCCAATACTTGTATTTTTTCCATTAAAAAACAACTCTAAATTCTTCTTCCTGATAAATAGTTTTATATCAACAAGCAACTTGAAAATATTTGTTCTCTGTTTGGGAATGAAACCAAAACCTTTAGAAAATAAATCAAAAAAAAGTTTTATTAATTGAAACACTAGAAAAGTTAAAAATGTTAAAATCTTTAAATGTCCATTTATTCCCTTCATGTGTTAAAACATTCATTGATTCCAAACTTGCCCTTTCCTCCCCTGAGGCCTCCACCTCCTCCCTGAATAGTTTTTTGAATAATGATCTACCGGTTCTTTGTCCATTAATCTTTCAGACCTTCTAAGTGGAGGATACTCAGCCACATCTACATTGTTGTCAACATTCACAGTTTCTTCCCATTCAGTTTCACCAAAGAATTCCTTAACCCACACTCCGTAACCTTTTCTCTGTGTTGATTTTGGTTTTGGGTAGTGGGTTTTGTTTTTGTATTCATTTAGGTCCCTGTCTATTTTACCAAATTTCCAATTCTGTACATTTTTACACGTAAATTCAACATTCTTTAATAACTTGTGGTACTTTTCATTTTCTATTTCAACAGTAAACATTAAATCATTTGTGATAGTCTTGTTAATATTATCAATGTCCGTAAACAATTTCTCCATTTCTCTTTCGTTATTTTTGATAATTACTGTCATAATTTCAAATCCACAATTGTCAAAAGCATTAATTAAATCATTAAAAAAATCAGTACCTTCCATAACATTGTTTGGGTACTTACATACCCTAAGACCTTTATGTACTATTTTAAGTTGTAAACAATGTTTCAAATAAGCACAATCCATGTCCAACATTTTATATTTGTACAAATAATAATCCAAGTCCTTTAACATCATATTATAACTGGCGTTGTTATTGTTATTGAAACTTTTTGTATTAAAATCAAATTTAACATTTAAGAAATCCGATAGCTGAATTTCGCTACCTAAAAGTACTCTTTTCGTGTCCATAGGTGCACGCGAACCACATCGTTTATCTCCACCTCTCGTTCTCCCCGTACCACTCGCATTAGTGCTGGTAAAAGTTAAATGAGGGAAATCATCCAAACTGTTGTTCGCAATGCCGTTTGCATTGCCCATTTGCTCATTATCGTCAATAAGCCGTGTTTCTTTACTACCAGCTACTACTCCACTCGCGCTCGGTTGCTGAACCACTTCCTGGTTCCCTGGTATCGGCGGTGACGATAGCAGCGTAGCAAGAGATTGGCTAATAGGAGACAGTAGTGCTACCAACTGCGTCAGCTGCCCAATAAGCTTACGAACCTCTCCAGTTTCGGATCCTTTAAAAAGATTGTCCGTGCCAGACCTGGAATCCATCTCTGACAAATAACCACAAACAAGGACCAATGGTGCACACAAAAGACCAAGAAACAGTAGTAAGCACCACCAGCCAGGAATAAACACGAACAATATAAATGGAAAATCCAAACACAGTTTATTGTCCACACTAACGCTTGTACAGATACAGCACGTTTTCGTCATCAACTTCATCAGAAAGTGAAAAGCAACCACATCCATCTATATTTATACCCTCCCTAATAACATCAATTAAAACAATTCAATCAACTTTAAAACTAACAAGATTAATAAAATCAGTTAATTCCACATATGATAAAAACCTATAAACCAAAATGGTTTTGTAACTTCTTATATTTAATAAATATAATTAAACACATTTAATACACTCATCCTATTCAAAATTCTTCCAAAACTGACAATTAATAAATAGTATATAAATAAAATGATTAAAATTGGTTAAAATTGATTTTAAATGTTGAACAGTGTATGTCTCCCTCAAGTGGTGAAACTGAAAATAACATATAAATTAATTCATAGTTGTAACATAGTATATTTAAACTGGATTGAATGGTATGTTTTTAATTGGACTTAAAAGTGTTCTTTCTAACTCATACATATAGTAAATAACAATTAAAGTTTAGCAGATCTGATTTTAAGCACTGGTGCTAAAGATACCATTTCATTTAGACCTGGGAATTTGCTAGAATCCAACACCAGTTGCCAGTATAACTCTCTGTATTCAACTAGTGTTTCCCACATACCAACCCTGGGACTCAGTGCAACCACCTCCAAAATAAAAAATTGAAAACCAGATGACCTACAGGTGGTAGTGTGCTTATATGATGCATTTTTCTCGTTCTTTGTTCTAATTTCATATAAATGTTCGTAAATCCTCTGCTTTAACTTCCTTTCACTTTTCCCTATATAAAAGGATTCACATTCTTTGCAAGTTGCAATATAGATAATCCCTTTAGTGTTGCAGTTAGCATGTGTATTTAAAGTTAATTTCCTTTTCCTAGCCTTTAAATAAATAAAATCTCCCGCAGATAAAAAATGTACAGTAATTACAACACCCACACTTGTATAAACCCTTCTTTTCTTTCTTGCTACTCTGTGTGTTGACTCTAACCGAACCCCTCCCTAAAATGTCAAAAATGTACTTTAAGTCCGAAATTTTAGAAAAATTGCTCCATTCACCGCAAGGTGTGGTGAAGGGACAACTAGTACGGTTGAGCAGGATGACCTCTGATGATGAGACTTTTTTAAGTGAGGTGAGTGTACTTAGAGAATTATTTTTAAACAGAGGATATCCAGGGGAATTTTTTGACAAAATTTTGGATGAAGTATGTGAAAAGAGAAATGACAAATTTGCTCCAATTTTAGGTAAAATTCAATCTTTGGATGATACAAAACAAGTAAACAAACCTATGGAAGACTATGCGTCTAGTTTAATTACTACATATGATGGTAATTCTAAAGTTATTAGGAGAATTTTTGACAAGGAATGGAGCAATTTTTCTAAAATTTCGGACTTAAAGTACATTTTTGACAAATAATTGATTTATACATACAGGAAAGGTAATAGTATTAAAAATATTTTAGAGAGGGGTTTGGTTAGGGTCAACACACAGAGTAGCATGAAAGAAAAGAAGGGTTTATACAAGTGTGGGTGTTGTAATTACTGTACATTTTTATCTACAGGAGATTTTATTTATTTAAAGGCTAGGAAAAGGAAATTAACTTTAAATACATATGCTAACTGCAACACTAAAGGGATTATCTATATTGCAACTTGCAAAGAATGTGAATCCTTTTATATAGGGAAAAGTGAAAGGAAGTTAAAGCAGAGGATTTACGAACATTTAAATGAAATTAGAACAAAGAACGAGAGAAACGCATTATATAAGCACACTACCACCTGTAGGACATCTGGTTTTCAATTTTTTATTTTGGAGGTGGTTGCACTGAGTCCCAGGGTTGGTATGTGGGAAACACTAGTTGAATACAGAGAATTATACTGGCAACTGGTGTTGGATTCTAGCAAATTCCCAGGTCTAAATGAAATGGTATCTTTAGCACCAGTGCTTAAAATCAGATCTGCTAAACTTTAATTGTTATTTACTATATGTATGAGTTAGAAAGAACACTTTTAAGTTCAATTAAAAATGTACCATTCAATCCAGTTTAAATATACTGTTACAACTATGAATTAATTTATATGTTATTTTCAGTTTCACCACTTGAGGGAGAAATACACTGTTCAACATTTAAAATCAATTTTAACCAATTTAAATCATTTTATTTATATACTATTTATTAATTGTCAGTTTTGGAAGAATTTTGAATAGGATGAGGGTATTAAATGTGTTTAATTATATTTATTAAATGTAAGAAGTTACAAAACCATTTTGGTTTATAGGTTTTTATCATATGTGGAATTAACTGATTTTATTAATCTTGTTGCTTTTAAAGTTGATTGAATTGTTTTAATTGATGTTATTAGGGAGGGTATAAATATAGATGGATGTGGTTGCTTTTCACATTCTGATGAAGTTGATGACGAAAACGTGCTGTATCTGTACAAGCGTTAGTGTGGACAATAAACTGTGTTTGGATTTTCCATTTATATTGTTCATGTTCATTCCTGGTTGGTGGTGCTTACTACTGTTTCTAGATATTATAGAATACCCAGTGTTCTCTTCCACACAGGCAGGTAGAGAAAACTGAAATTTCATTAATATCTATAGGTACTTTCTTATAGAAACTGTAAAAAGATATAACAAAGAAAAGTTCTGTCCTAACCAAACCCAGGTAATTCTTAGTAATTCTCAAGGTCCTCTCAGTCATCACCCCAGCTTTACAAACTAGCAATGTATATCCCAATATTCTACATTCTGAGAAACAAGTTATAAAAGCCCCACTGAACTTCAGTGAGAAAGGGGGGGGGGGTGTATCCTTCTCTAAACTGCATCCAGCCTTTCTGAATGTGTTAGCTGTTCATATTGCAAACTCCCTCTCACACATATAACTTGTCAATTACATCAGGGGTCTCCCTTACCCATTTCAAGCATGCGGTCATAATTCGTCTTCCTAAGAAACCTCATGCAAAGGAGTGCAAGGATTTTTAGACCAATAGGGAAGGTTCGCCTACTTACAAATATTTTCCAAAAAATTATCTGAAACCAGATCATAGATCGCATTCACAAATATGGGCTTCTGTGCAATGCCCAACATGGCTTACACATCTCAGTTAGTACTATGACTGCCCTTTACACAGCCACCAACCAAACATTCAATAATGTCGATGAATCTAGATTAACAGGTGGAATATTAATAAACATGGCCAATAATTTCAAAACAATTAACCATACCATCCTCTGTCATAAGCTAAGTAGACTTATCTTTCAAGCCTAAAGAATTGTATAGTTCCAACATTATTGTCAGGATGGATAGTTCTAGGCCTACTCAAGGAACATTTTCTTAAACTGAAACTCCTTCAACACAGGAGCACCCCAAGGCTTGATTCTGAGTCCATTGCTTTTCTTGCTTAACATCAATGATCTTATAAATGATATCCCCAATCTAAATATTATAATGCATGCTGATGGCCCCTGTATACTTGAAACTAGCAATAAACTTTCACATTCCATTTGAAGCTTCAGTAAGTTTTACAGATGGGCTCAAAACAATATGTTGCTTATCAACACCTTACAATCTAACATTTTGATCTTTTGAACCTCACAAAAAATTCCAAAAACACCAGTGTTGTTGTTGCAGACACAAACAGAAGCAGTCTTTCAATTGTGCCTGAACAAAGATACCTTAGCCTTGCCATTGAACCTTCACTATCCTTCTTGACAAACAGAGCATTATCGCACGAACCTCCCAGCAAGCTTTAGCAAGGAATGTATTCATTCCAAAAATTTAATATGGTCTTCATTAGTAGCTTTCTGCTTAAGCACAAATACACAAAAATACATACAGCAATAAACAGCATCTGCAGATATGTGTTACGTGCTGACTAGGGAACCCATCATTGCTCAGTTACGAAGGTAAAATGGCCACTAGCGAATGAAAAGAAATCCTAGGATTGCACCCCCAGATCTTTAAAAATGATCAAAAAGGGCCACTGTCCACATTAAAATCCAAGTTGTAAATCAGATGCCACAGCTATGCACTAAGGCGTATAAATAAGGATGCCCTTTTTCTTCTTAGACCCAGATTTAAGACATCTATGGATGAAGGGACATTTCTAAAGCTTGCACCTGCCATCTGGAACCAACTACCAATAGAAATCAGGCAAAAAGATATGTTACACTTGTTCAAAAACAAGCTGAAAGAGTTCCTTCTGAAGGACTATACCTGTGCCTGCTATACAGAAAAGGGTTAAGCACACAAAGGAAATAACTTTAAGCACATTTCCACAGTATTGATACTGTGCACAATATTCATGTTGCAGTCACTTTTACCTACCTTAATATGCACCTTATTGTTTTTGCTGCTTTGTAAATATTGTTCTATTTTAACAACAATATTGTTCCTGAATATTTTTGTATTGGAAACTGTAAAGTCAAAAGCATTTACCATTATACACTAAAAATCCAGTGTTGAGTAAAATGTCATTCCAAATTATTTTCATTCCTGCCTTCAAAATATTGTTTGCAAATATGCAGGTGCCTTTCCGTACCAGAAATGTAGATATTTGTATACTCAGAATACTTGTAGATCTGCATTTTACTGCCTTTGCTATCTGCATTGTAAATAGTTTTCTTTTCTAAGTAGTGTGATGTCTCTGAATATTTGATGTAATAGAGTAATAACCTTATGATTATAAGTTCATAGGTTGATACTAGGCTATCTGCCCTAGGGCATTTACAAGCCTAGCCAGAGTGTGTTTGGCTTTTGTCACCCTTCTTAGATTAGTTGACTGTGCCTCTGTATAGTAGGTCACAGAAGATAGCACATTTAAGGTTAGTTTACCATGCCTCTATCTAGCAGTGACACAGAAGAGATCCCAGGAGTAAATTTATGATCCCCCATCCAAACATCAAGATTCTTCTTGAAGAGGGTCATTGAGGGGCTCTGTCTGACATGGATTGGGATTTTGTTCCAGAGAGAGGGGAGCCTCTGGGATATGAATCTGTCCCTCAAGCATGTTCTATTTATTTCTGTGCTGAGGTTTAAGTCACTGGAGCATGTAGTTCTGATGGATTTGGATTTCTTGAGGTGGAGCATGTCCATTAATTCTGGCTTGGACATGGCTTTATACGTCAGGCACAGATCGCCTCTGAGTAGGTGGTAAGCAACTGAGTAGAGCTGGAGTTTCTTTAGCCTAACCACGTAGGGCATCTGTTTGAGTCCCTTGATCCTCTTGGTGAGGTACTTTTGGGGTCTTTCTAGTTGTAGCGGGTGTCGGGTAAGGTACATCCCAAATGGGGCATTGTATTCAATTATGGGCCTTATGAGTGATGAGTAGAGAGGCACAATGACCTCTCTTGATCTAGATGTGAACCCCTTCATGATAAGGTGGGCTATATAGAATGTCTTTCTAACCACTTTGGCAATGTGATTGTCAAAGGAGAGATTGCAATCTACTTGGGTCCTCAAATCCCTAATTACTTCTTCCGTACTTAATGGATTACCACCTATGTGGTAATTTGTGGGCACTTTGTTTTTCCCAAAGGGGATGACTATGTACTTTTTGGCATTTAGCTTTAGGCCATGGCTCTGGCACCAGTTATCCATCTCTGTGAGACCTTTTTGGAGGATGCTTGTGTCAGCCGGTGAGTCGATTATGGCCCCCAGTTTGCAGTCATCTCCAAACTTTGTCAGCCATAGTCCTCCCGTGTTAGCCTGTACCTCAGAGAAATATATACCGAACAAGAGAGGTCCCATTACTGAGCCTTGTGGGATGTCACTTGTAACTGGTTTAGAGTCTGACATGGCACCTGCAATTCTGACCATGTGGGTTATATCCCTAAGCCAGTTTGCAACCCATCTTGTGACATAGGGGCTGATATTTAAGCTGGTGAGCTTATTTATGATGCCTGAGTGGGGTATTGTGTCGAAGGCTTTTGCAAGGTCAAGGTAGGCTGTGTGGACTACCTTCCCTTCCTCTATGGCCTTGGTGACTATTTCAAAGAAATTGACCAGGTTCAAGAGGCAAGATCTGCCCTTAACAAAGCCGAGTTGGGTAGGATCCAATGTATGGAGGTTCCCAATGTCTTTGTTTATGAGTTCCATGATGATACACTCCATAGCTTTGCAGACCAGGCTAGTTAGGCTTATAGGGCAATAGTTTCCGGGGTCCGTTGTGACACCACCTTTATGGAGTGGGACCACTGTTGCTGTACGCCATTCTTTTGGTACATATCCTGCTGTAAGGCTGAGACTGAACAGTGATTTTAAGTCAGGGTTCAGTTCTTCTTGGAGCTCATGTAAAACGCAGCCCGGGACACCGTCCGGTCCCATTGATGCTGTGTTTTTTGCTTTGGAGAGGGCATCTCTCACCTGTGCATCTGTGATGTCAGGGAGGCTACACTCTGTTGGGATAGTTATTTGCTCATTTGGGGGGGAGTGGGGGGAGAAGTTTGCACTAAACCTGTCTGCCAGGATGTTGGCAATGTCTGTGGGTTTAGTGTATTTTTTGTCATTTTGCACTAACTCAGAGCATATCTGGGAGTTTCCACCCAGGTTTCTGACATAACTAAAGAAAGCCTTGTGATTATCTTTAGCATCTTGTGCAATTTTTCTTTCGAAGCTAGCCTTAGATGATTTTATGAGGGATTGTAGTTTCTTGCTAGTACTGATCAGAGTTGCCTTCCCTTTCAGGGATTTTGCTCTATCATGTAGTAGCTTCCTCCTTCTGTTGTACAGCTTATTTATGGCTGGGGTCCACCAGACAGGTCTCCTGCCTTTGGAGGAGTGTGTCTTGGTTTTATTTGGGATAGCATGATCCATGCATTCCTGTAGGTATCCATAGAATGCGTTTGTAAAGGATTCTGCAGTTTGGGCCGTATTTTCTACTGGCCCTGGGGCTTTAAAGGATTCCACCTCAGTTTTGAGAAGTGGGAAGTTTGCTTTTGAGAAGTTTTTGACCATGGTTTCATTTGCTGGGGGTGGGGACGGGATATGGATGTCCATAGTGATTAATTTATGGTCAGATCTTACCAATGAGGGGTATACCTCTGGTATGGAACATAGAGTCCCCATGTAGGTGATGATCAGGTCCAATATGTTTTCCCCTCTTGTGGGAGTGGTGACCAGTTGTTCCATAGCATTTGAGTTTATAAATTCTAGGAACCATTGGGCTAGGGTGTTGGGGCTTGAGTAGTGCTCCCAGTCTATGTTTGGGTAGTTAAAGTCACCCAATATAATGGTGTTTGGAGAGACCTTCATATTCTCCAGTGTCTTCAGGAAAGCCGAGTGGGGTTCCTGAGATTGGGAGGGTAGTTTGTAGCAGGCTACAAACTGGAAGGCAGTTTTGCCCACTGTTAGTTGCACATGGATGGTCTCAGATGCTTCATACAGTGCCACTAGCCTGGAGGTATGGGTATCTTTGATGAATATGGATACTCCCCCTCCTCTTGTGGTTTGGTCCAAGTTTTGGGGCCAAAAACCATGGTATGAGGTAAAGCCTGGTAGTGCTGGGGTGCTCTCGGGAGCCTTGAACGAGGTTTCTGTTACTGCACAGATATCGATATTCTCCATACTGAGGAGAGCCTCGAGTGCATGCATCTTGAGGTTTAGACTTCTGGCGTTGAGCAGCATTACCCTTAGTTTTCTTTTTCCTTGTGTTGTCTAAGGAGGTGGGTTTGTCTTTTGAGCCTTGCCTAAAAGGCACTATGGGGGTGGCAAGAGCCTTGGCCAGTGGCTTCGAAAACCCAGGGGTGACAGGTGCAAGCCGTCCCTAAGCGAGGAAGCAACGTGGCTTGTCAAGCATGTCATGTCCAGGCTGACAGCCACTCGGATCACTCCTTTGAGTGACAATTCAATACTTTAGCCAATTGTTGGGAAATTGATCATTTTGTCTTTATACTGTGGTATCATTCTTGGTGAGGCAGTAGATGCTACTCAAGGTCAGGGTCATTGACCAAGTTCTGGGCCACATGATCAGAGAGCTCCTCTATGTCTGCTTTTCATGTAATCCAGGGAGGAGGTACATCTCAGGTCATTCACACCAGCATGGACAATGACGGAGTCATATTTGTACTTGCTTTGGGTGACCTGAGTGC
>NC_056743.1:1862411247-1862419740 GCF_019279795.1 Protopterus annectens | reverse complement strand
TGTGCAGCCTGGCTTTAACGGAAAAACTAGGAGGATAAGGGTTTGCAGCCATCGTGCCCAATAACTGAAGAATCTGTCTGGCAGGAACTCGAGATTTGGGTAACAAATTTAGAATTTGTGATTGTAAAACCTGAATTCTTTTGATGGCAAAATGCCCATCCTTTTGTGTCTAACTCTGCGCCTATAAAGGTGATGCTGAGATGGCAGCACAGATTTTTCCAATTGAAAGTGATTCCGCGAGGACCCAAGGTTACTGTGGCCACTCAGCGCTCGAATCAGTAGATGCTTGGAGGTGGCAGTGAGGAGCCAGTCGTCGAGATAGGGAAACACTTGGAATCCTAGACTTCTCAAGTGAGCTGTCACCACTGCCAGACACTTGGTAAACACCCTGGGGCTGTGGTGAGACCAAAGGGCAGTGCGAAACTGGAAATGACTGGTTCCTAGGAAGCGTAAATGACTCCTGGACTCTTGACGTATAAAATATGTGATAGTAAGCGTCCTTGAGGTCTATGGAGCACATCCAGACATCCTTCTCCAATAGCGGAGAATGGACTGAAGGGTGACCATCCGAACTTGGACTTCTTCACAAAAGCGATTTAAAGAGCTTAGGTCCAAAATGGGCCTTAGTCCCCTGTCTTTTGGCACCAAAATAATCTTGAGTAAGTTCCTGATCCGATCTGGTCGGCGGGGCGGGCTGGATGACCCTTTGCTTAGCAGCTTTGAAACTTCTGGCTGCCAGATCCCGTTGACTGGGTGGCACGTCCGGGATTCTCCTTGTAGGAGGAGGGCTTGAAAAGGGATGAGGTAGCCTCCGGTTACAATGCAAAGCACCCACTGATCCTTGGTTATCGATTCCCAAGCCTGTGGGTGTTTAAACGACCCGACTGGCTCGGAGAAGACAGCCGGGCACATCCTAGGGATGTTGAGGGTAGGAGGAACCACGAAAGGATCGGTCTCCAGAGTTACGGGGCCTCTGCCACCTCTAGGGCGGCTCTTCCTGAATCCCCCTGCCTCTGGAGGGATCACTCATGGAGTAGAAGAACTTTTGGGATTTCCTGAACCACATTTTCCCTCCTCTCTGGGCCTTGGGATAAGGTCTAGAGGAGCGAAAAGCAACTAGCGGCAGTCAAGGTCTTGCCCTCCTGCTCGCACGAGTAAGTGTGTCCTTCACCTTGGGTCCAAACAAAGAAGACCCATCAAAGGGGCGTCGGAAGGAAGACTTAAAGGCCTCGAGTGGACACAAGCGTAACCAGGCTTGTCTCTTAAGAGCCACTCCTGTGCCCGCTGCTCTACTCGCCCCTTCGGCTGCATAGGAAATGAGCCTCATGGACGAGTTGACAATAGAAGATAGGGTAGTCATCTGGCCTACGGTCTGTGCTAACGCCTCAGGAAGGTTACCCGCAAGGGACTCTCCTAACTCCTTGAGGAGGTCCCTTTGGAGCCTTGTAAAATGACAGAGATAGTTCAGCGACTGCAGTAAAGGTCGCTGAAGAAAGGACGCTTCCATCCTATCCATGCTCCTAGAATCCTTATTAGGAGGATGAATAGACGTTGAAGCCTCTGCCACGTCCTGCTGAGTGGCAGATGCCACCACCATAGCATCAACTGCAACACCCTTAGTGAGGAATTCCTTCTGGGGAGGGGCTGAAAGAAACTTATTGGGCCTGACAGGCACCGGTTCCGCCACATCAGGATGTTCCCACACCCTCCGAGAGATTAGATCCAATAACTCGTCGAAGGGTGGAGACACCCAGGAGGAGGAGGGCTGGGCCCCGAAGGCCTTGAGGAAAACTGACTCCTCAGAGGTAGGGGCTTTGGATTGCCAATCGCCTCTCTGTCTCAAGATCTCAAGGATATCCGAGAAGGAGACGTCATCCGAGGACGATTTAGGGGACCCCTCTGCATCATCGAGGTCAGTATCTGAAGTGACAGATTCATCTTGGGAATTAACGTGCTTCCTCTTACACAGTTTCTTCCTTGGGGGTTCATCCGAAGCGGATTCAGAAGGCCCCCCGGAAGAAGGAACCCTCAAGGGGTATCCTCAGGCCCTGGGGCCCCACTGTCATGGGAAAGAATGTCTCCAGAGGCACCAGTACCCAAAACTTGGGACGGTGAGGTAGAAACCTGCTGAACCGGCAAGGTCATGGCCAGCGCACTACTCATGGCCTCAAAAGCAGGACCTCCAGACTCTGCAGAGGGCACTTGCTGAGAGACCACGGTGGTACCGGGAATACCTGCGGCCGATGCTCCGAGGGGAAGACTGGGCATCGAAGAGGCAAGCTCCACAGTGCTGCCCCCACCGAGGAAGACCCAGTACCAAACCCTGACACCGAGGACAGGGTAGGAATGAAGGTCAGAGCAGAGAAACTCCGAGGGGGTCCCTGTTCCGAATGGACGATTCCACTGCGTTCTACCTACACTGACTCCAACGGCTCCAAGGGGGTTGGAGGAGGAATCAGATGCATGGGATGTGGAATCTGCTCCGAAGCCGCGTGGGCTGGAGCCGAGATCATTTTAGTAAAAACTGGGGACTGGAACAGCCTCTGGATAACCCTATCCAAATCTGAATCTGACAACCTAGAGAATTTGGAGGAAACAGATTGGGGCCGAGAAGACTTCTGCCTCGGCTCCGATAAAGCAGGGGATCGGCTCCGAAAGGGTTCCAGCACTATTGGACCCGAGACCGGGACCATTGGCAACAGTGTCAGCGCCGAAGGAGGCTCCAGAGCCGAGGGGGAAGAGTCTGAGCTGCACACCTCCAACGGCTCAGAGACTAAAGGAGCCGAAGTAGGTGATTGGCCTCTCGATGCACTAACCTGCGGCTCCGATACCAATGGAGCCGAGGGAAGAAGCACCGAGGCAGACCCTTCTACCATCGGCTCCGAAGCCATTGGAGCCGAGCAAGAAGAAGTCGACCCTTGTTTCTTAGCTGTCGGGTCCAACGGACTGGTGGGAGCCGATGATCTATGCTTCTTGGGTGTCGGGCCCGACGGACGGATTGGAGCAGACGATCTCTTCTTTTTAGAAGCTGGAGATGAAGCCAAAGCTTCCTCAAATGAAGGCTTAATCAGACCTCTAAGTATCAGCTTGTTTTTTCTCTCCTGGAGAACCCTGGAGGAAAAAGCGTGACACACACTGCAAGTATCCTGTAAATGTTTAGGCCCTAAACAGTACACGCAGACAGCATGGCTGTCTGTAATAGACATTTTATAACGACATTTAGCACACTTTTTGAACCCTGATTTTTGCTCCTTAGACATTTTCAGTAGAAAAAAACAGGTAACTGATGGCTAGAAAAAACAGTAACTAATGTATGGGCTAAAGCCTAAAAGAAAGGAACTACGTGGGCTAAAGCCGTCTAACTTAAACTGGCTTAGCCCGAAAACTATTTCAGTCACACAACAAGAAAAATAAACATAGGGCAAAGCCCTCCTAATGGACAGTGCAAAGAATAAATTTAATTTCACAAACTGAAGCTCACAAAGCTGTTCAGTCAAAACAACAAACAAACCTTTTCCATTTGCTGGAATACAGCTTAACGGTAGACGGCTTGTGGGAATAAGACAAGATGTGCATCACTTCCGAAGAAAGAGAAAGATCTCTAACTAAGGATGGAAGTGGAGTAACCAAGCAGCCAGTCGCAATGACCGGAGGGACGGATGAGAGTGTCCCGACTGATTGGACAACAGATCCGGCACTGGGTCCAGAATCCAGGGGCCCTGTACCGCATACTTCTGAAGGAATGGGAACCAAACCTGACGGGGCCAATGTGGGGCGACCAAAATCATATGGCACCCGACATGAACAGCCTTCTGAATCACCTTCGGGAGAAGGGGAATTGGGGGGAAGGCATAAAGCAGACCCGGGGGCCAATTGTGGGCTAGAGCGTCCCTGAGAGACTGGCCCTGAGAGGGTGTCAGCGTGAAGAACTCTCTGTACTTCACATTGTTGGGGATGTCGAACAAGTTGCAACAAGGGAGATCCCATTTGGCGAAGATCTGCGCAGCCACTCTGTTGTTGAGGGACCACTCATGGGGCAACAGGAGAGTCCTGCTGAGCCTGTCTGCAATCACATTGGCTTTTCCCGGAATGTGCATGGCTACTAAGAAACGTCGAGAGGCTATGGCCCAGTGCCATACTCTCATGGCCTCCCTGCAAAAGGGGTAGGACTTGGTTCCACCCTGCTTGTTTATGTGCCAAACTACCGACATGTTGTCGGATAGAATCTCAATAGTACCTTGGGGGAGAGCATGATGAAGTGCTGTAAAACAAGAAGCACCGCTCTCATTTCCAGGATATTGATGTGAAGGTGCGCCTCGGAATCCTGCCAAGTGCCTTGGACAGACCTGTCCAGATAATGACCCCCCCCCATTCTGGGAGGCATCCGTGGTCACTGTGGCAACAGGGGGCTGAAGGGCAAAAGGATGCCGCCGGTCCAGGTTGGACCGACATAGCCACCAACGGAGGCCCCGACGACAACTGTCCGTAATCAGAACTAGGTGGTTCAGAGGAAGTTCTTGGTATGACCATTGAACCAATAATAGCCATTGCAGCACCCACATGTGCAGCCTGGCTAACGGTACTAGGAGGATAGTTGCAGCCATCGTGCCCAATAACTGAAAAATCTGCCTGGCAGGAACTCGAGATTTGGGTAACAAATTTAGAACTTGTGATTGTAGAACCTGAATTCTCTCTGATGGCAAAAATGCTAACATCCTTTTTGTGTCTAACTCTGCGCCTATAAAGGTGATACGCTGAGATGGCCGCAGCACAGATTTTTTCCAATTGAAAGTGATTCCTAGCGAGAGACCCAAGGTTACTGTGGCCCTCAGCGCTCGAATCAGTAGATGCTTGGAGGTGGCAGTGAGGAGCCAGTCGTCGGGATAGGGAAACACTTGGAATCCTAGACTTCCCAAGTGAGCTGTCACCACTGCCAGACACTTGGTAAACACCCTGGGGGCTGTGGTGAGACCAAAGGGCAGTGCACGAAACTGGAAATGACTGGTTCCTAGGCAGAAGCGTAAATGACTCCTGGACTCTTGACGTATCAAAATGTGATAGTAAGCATCCTCGAGGTCTATGGAGCACATCCAGACATCCTTCTCCATTAACGGGAGAATGGACTGAAGGGTGACCATCCAGAACTTGGACTTCTTCACGAAATGATTTAAAGAGCTTAGGTCCAAAATGGGCCTTACGTTCCCTGTCTTTTTTGGCACCAAAAATAATCTTGAGTAAGTTCCTGATCCGATCTGGTCGGCGGGGACGGGCTGGATGACCCTTTTGCTTAGCAGCTTTGAAACTTCTACGGCTGCCAGATCCCATTGACTGGGTGGCACGTCCAGGATTCTCCTTGTAGGAGGAGTGGGCTTGAAAAAAGGGATGAGGTAGCCTCCGGTTACAATGCGAAGCACCCACTGATCCTTGGTTATCGATTCCCAAGCCTGTGGGTGTTTCGCAAAACAACCCCCGACCGGCTCCGGAGAAGCACAGCTGGGCAACATCCTAAGGATGTTGAGGGTAGGAGGAACTATGAAAGGAGTCACAGTCTCCAGAGTTACGGGGGCCTCTGCTACCTCTAGGGCGGCGTCTTCCTGAATCCCCCCCCGCCTCTGGAGGGGGGATCACTCGGTGGAGTAGAGAAGAACTTTTGGGATTTTCTGAACCACATTTTCCCTCCTCTCTGGGGCTTGGGATAAGGTCTAGAGGCAGCGGAAAAATGGGACCCAATGGCAGTCAAGGTCTTGCCCTCCTGCTCGCACCGAGTAAGTGTGTCCTTCACCTTGGGTCCAAACAAAGAAGACCCATCAAAGGGAGCGTCGGCGAAGGAAGATTTAAAGGCCTCCACGAGTGGACACCAGCATAACCAGGCTTGTCTCCTAAGAGCCACTCCTGTGCCCGCTGCTCTACTCGCCCCCTCGGCTGCATAGGAAATGAGCCTCATGGACGAGTTGACAATAGAAGATAGGGTAGTCATCTGGGCACCTACGGTCTGTGCTAACGCCTCAGGAAGGTTACCATAAGGGACTCGCCTAACTCCTTGAGGAGGTCCCTTTGGAGCCTTGTAAAATGACAGAGATAGTTCAGTGACCGCAGAGTAAAGGTCGCTGAAGAAAGGGTACGCTTCCCGTACCTATCCATGCTCCTAGAACCCTTATTAGGAGGATGAATAGACGTTGAAGCCTCTGCCACATCCTGCTGAGTGGCAGATGCCACCACCATAGCATCAACTACAACACCCTTAGTGAGTAATTCCTTCTGGGGAGGGGCTGAAAGAAACTTATTGGGCCTGGCAGGCACCGGTTCCACCGTATCAGGATGTTCCCACACCCTCCGAGAGATTAGATCCAATAACTCGTCAAAGAGTGGAGACACCCAGGAGGAGGAGGGCTGGGCCCTGAAGGCCTTGAGGAAAACTGACTCCTCAGTGGTAGGGGCTTTGGATTGCCAATCGCCTCTCTGTCTCAAGATCTCAAGGATATCCGAGAAGGAGACATCATCCGAGGACGATTTAGGGGACCCCTCCGCATCATCGAGGTCAGTATCTGAAGTGACGGATTCATCTTGGGAATCAACGTGCTTCCTCTTACACAGTTTCTTCCTTGGGGGTTCACCCGAAACAGATTTAGAAGGACCCCCCGGAAGAAGGGAACCCTCCAAGGGGGTATCCTCAGGCCCTGGGGCCCCACTGTCATGGGAAAGAATGTCTCCAGAGGCACCAGTACCCAAAACTTGGGATGGTGAGGTAGAAACCTGCTGAACCGGCAAGGTCATGGCCAGCGCACTCCTCATGGCCTCAAAAGCAGGACCTCCAGACTCTGCCGAGGGCACTTGCTGAGAGACCACAGCGGTACCGGGAATACCTGCGGCCGATGCTTCGAGGGGAAGACTGGGCATCGAAGAGGCGAGCTCCACAGTGTTGCCCTCGGCCCCCGCCGAGGAAGACCCGGTACCAAACCCTGACACCGAGGATAGGGTAGGAATGAAGGTCGGAGCAGAGGAACTCCGAGGGGGTCCCTGCTCCAACTGGACGATTTTGCTGCGTTCTACCTGCACCGACTCCAACGGCTCCAATGGGGTCGGAGGAGGAATCAGATGCACGGGATGTGGGATTGGCTCCGAAGCCGCGTGGGCTGGAGCCGAGATTATTTTAGTAAAAATTGGGGACTGGAACAGCCTCTGGATAACCCTATCCAAATCCAAATCCGACAACCTAGAGGATTTGGAGGAAACAGATTGGGGCCGAGAAGACTTCTGCCTCAGCTCCGATAAAACAGGGGATCGGCACCAAAAGGGTTCCAGCACTATCGGACCCGAGACCGGGACCATTTGCAACAGTGTCGGCGCCAATGGAGGCTCCGGAGCTGAGGGGGAAGAGTCTGAGCTGCACACCTCCAACGGCTCCGAGACCAAAGGAGCCAAAGTAGGTGATTGGCCTCTCGATGCACTAACCTGTGGCTCCGACACCAATGGAGCCGAGGGAAGAAGCACCGAGGCAGACCCTTCAGCCATCGGCTCCGAAGCCATTGGAGCTGAGGAAGAAGAAGTCGACCCTTGTTTCTTAGCTGTTGGGTCCGACGGACTGGTCGGAGCCGACAATCTATGCTTCTTGAGTGTCGGGCCTGATGGACTGGTCGGAGCCGAAGATCTCTTCTTTTTTAGAAGCTGGAGATGAAGCCAAAGCTTCCTCAAATGAAGGCTTAATCAGACCTCTAAGTATCAGCTTATTTTTTCTCTCCTGGAGAACCCTGGAGGAAAAAGCGTGACACACACTGCAAGTATCCTGTAAATGTTTAGGCCCTAAACAGTACACGCAGACAGCATGGCTGTCTGTAATAGACATTTTATAACTACATTTAGCACACTTTTTGAACCCTGATTTTTGCTCCTTAGACATTTTCAGTAGAAAAAAAACAGGTAACTGATAGCTAGAAAAAAACAGTAACTAATGTATCGGCTAAAGCCCTCTAACTTAAACGGGCTTAGCCCGACACAACAGGTCAAAAACACAGAGAAAGAAACTACGTGGGCTAAAGCCCTCTAACTTAAATGGGCTTAGCCTGAAAACTATTTCAGTCACACAACAAGAAATTTAGATAAACATACAATAAGGGCAAAGGCCCTCTAACTTAAACGGGCCTTGCCCAGCGCGACAAAGAATAAAATTTAATTTTACACCAAAACTGACCACAAATGCTCACAAAGCTGTTAAAACAGCTGTTTGTTTAAATTCTGATAGAAACCCTAGTCCAAAAAGACCAAAAGGTCAAGAAAAAAACACTTAGCTCCAGCCAAGTCGAGACCACGTCCGGCTTGAAAAGCGGCAAACGAGATCTGGGGAAGCAGGCGTGGTGCATTATGGGATAAGGGGTAGCCCAGCCAATGAGAGACTTCGTTCTAGTGTATAGTGGCCGAGTCAGAGCCGACGGATCGGCTCCGAACCCATCTGTTATGAATGTAGGCGAGATAGGATCCCATTACATCTGTTGTTTA
>NC_056743.1:1862398747-1862408747 GCF_019279795.1 Protopterus annectens | reverse complement strand
CAGACTGCACAGCTTTTATTATTAAGATTTTAAAAAATAAAGGGGTTTATTATGTTTTATATGGGTATCCTTATGTGGACACCCTGATGTTTTCATTAATGAGTGGAAAGGGTGATAATAGGAAAAAATGAAAAAGGGGAGACATAACAAAAAGGAAGACACAGCTGGAACACATGAAGAGGAATGTGCTGAAGGAGATCAGAGAGGAGGGGGTACTATGTTTTTTGTCAGAGATAGACCCACTATTTTTCAATTTATATACGTGAGAAGTATGGGTACAAAATAGGTAAGGGGGTGTATAACAGAGGATAAGGGAAGGAAGAGGGTGTCAAGGAGTGGTACCCTGCCACAGTCCCCATCTACAAAGCCTTAAATGTTTCCACAGACAGATGGTGGCGCAGTGGAAGACCCCACAGTGGTGGTGCCAACTGGGGCAGTGAGTGTTTCACCCACTGAAGAGAAGCCTTGATAGGCTGAAGCCATCTGTCCATGACCTGTTCCACCATGTCCCCAACCAAGTCCTGAATCCCCCATTCAGTGAGGTTTGCCAAGCTTCCACATACCAGGGTCCCTATAGTCCTGACCATGTGAGGACATCTCTGGGTGAGTACAGGGTGAATGTTCTCTAACCTAAGAGGTGCATGGCTGGGCTGCTCCTGATGAATTTCAATTTGTAAAAAAAAAAAATGAGAAATGGAAGGGAAAATAAATAAAGAAAGACAAAGAGATTCATAATTAAATAAGAAAAAGAGAGAAAAGTGGGGAGTGACAAAGAGAAAATACACACAATAAATTCACTCATAATGGTAGACCGTTCAATTTCTTATTATAAAACAATTTTATTTTTATAAATTTATATTGAACTAAAACAGAATGTACAAGAAGTGCTTATGCATACATGGGAACAATGATGGGGGTGCTTATGCATACTTGGGAAGAATGACTGTATTGCTATCAAGTCTTGGTGGGGTTTACATTTTTCACTGTACTATAGTAATATAAATGATAACAACATGTCATATTTGTACATGATCTGCATTTGTTTGCAATTTTTACTGACATCACCCTTTATAAATACCTGAAGTTAATATACTAATGAAATAAGTTAAAGAAAAAATACTGCCTTTATCAGTGACATATCGTTTAGATTTGTTGTGAATAAATCATGAATGAACCACCATGGCCACTCAAAAACTCTTGAAATCCTTTATTAAAACAAACCCTCGATAACAATCCTTTTTCTTGTAGAAAAATATATAAAAATACAAAAAGGTGCACCATTCAGGATGGATAAGTGCTTTCGGGATTTTCCGTCCTCAGATGAGAGGGAAATCCTGATCTGATCTGAGATCATCTGAAGAAGTACAAAAAAATGTAAACAACAAAATCTAGATATTTTTGAAAAAGTATAAAAAACAAATATGGACATGGGAAAGAGAGAGATTTGATATGGTGCAATATCTATGCAAAGCTGAAAGCCAAATCCAAATTAATCAACATAAAGAAGGCAGGCCCAAAGATATTCACAGAGAAATACAAGCATCCAGATATGGAAAATTTCACAATAAAAAATAATTTCACAAAGAGGAGATGGAAAAAAGAAGATTAGTAAAGTAGAAGTTAAAAAAATAGAAGTTTAAGGTATGGAGTGCCTACAAACTGAAGGATTTGATGTAGAAGGTCTAAAACAGGTTACATCACAGCATGAGGGTTGGGAGGGTGGCCTAATGGTTAAGGTGTTTGCCTTACAAACACAAGGTGCAGGGTTTGAGTCTCACAAGGGATAACTGGCTAGGCTTAAAATGGCTCACAAGTGCAGTTAGCTTAGTACTAGTCTATGAACCTATGATGAAATGAGTCGCCAAAGTAAGGAGAAACTGGAAGATCAGGAGAAATCTGAAGAAGAAATATGGACATGGGAAAGAAAAAGAGATTTAATACAGTGTAATATCTATGCAAAGGAGAAAGCAAAACTAATCAATAGAAAAAGATATGTGAAGTGAAATACATGCAAAGGAGTCCAGACATGAAAAAGTTTACAACACAAAAAATAAGAAGACAAAGAGGAAAAGTTGAAAAGGAGATCAGTAATGGAGAAAGAAATAGAAACTGAGGTCATGAAGTACCTCCAAAGTGAAGAATTCAGTGTAGAAAATCCAGTACAGAAAGCACAACAGGACAGAGCAATGAAACTCCAAATGAAGGGGAAACCAGTGGAATGGAAAGCAACTGGTCAGGTGCCATATGAAGATATTTTGTAGCCTTCCACAGAAAACCAATATAAACATTTACTTGAAGCTGGACAGCAAGGGAAGGAGCAGGAATCTGTAGAAACTCTGACACAGTTATGTTAAGGAGTATTAGGCCAGTGAGTTCTCATATGGCAGAGCAATGGATGGTACAGGATGAAATTGAAGCGAATGTGCCACAGGAAGATGCTACAGAACTTTCTATAGAATGCCCACAGGAAATGGAAAACAAAAAAAATGTGCCCTCAGTCTAGTAGAAACCGAACTAAGAGAAGAGTTGCTTGACTTAATAGAGAGAGATAGACATATTAAGTTCAATGAAAGAAATAGACTGCAGAAGGTCAATAAAACCCAAAAAGTCAGAAGTTTTATAAAACAAAAAAACATAGTAATTAGGACTGTCCATAGAGATTCATGTGATATAACAGAACTAAACAGGGCATATTTCTGTGCAGCTAAATTAATAACTGATAAAGTTCTACCACAAGAGCACAGGGTAGTGAGGGAGAGAAAGGGGAGAAATTGAATACCATCATGAAAGTATCAAATAGGGAAAACTATAAAATGATCTCTGCTTAACATACAAGGCCATGTCAAACCCAGAGCTGTGGACATGCTACACTTAAAAAAATCCCAATCCCTCAGAGCCACACACTCCAGGGATCTAAACCTTGTCATCACAATAAATAAAACATGCTGGAGGGATAGGTTCCTGACCCAGATACTCCACAGACACTGAAATAGACTGTCCATACATGTCAAGCAGAGCACCTCTTTTGCCCTCTTCAAAAGGAACCTTGATGATTGAATGGGAGAAAGGAAATTCACCCTGGGGATCACATCAGTCACCCTGCTAGACAGGGGTCCAGGGAAGTAAATAGTGTGGGAAGAAAGAGCCAGGGAATTGTTATGGCTAGGCATGTATAGGCCTAGAACCTATGAACCTTTAAACAGCTAAGACAAGAAGTGTCACTATTGGAAGAATATAGAAGAGGGAACAGATCAACAAAAATACTCAGAAAAAGGGGGGCGTGGCCAAGATGTAGACTGGTTGGCAGCATCTTTTCTCAGCTCTGCACTCAAAAGATATTTCTGACAGGAAATTTTAAAAACTAGATATTGTAGACAAACCTATTTTGCTGAATTACTTCTACTAATATCACTAGAAGTCTACAGTGCAAAAATGTTGGCTTTAATTATTATTTTTCCTGTCAAAAAACAAGAAGGAAGGTATCTGAATCTACTGGAAATGAGCTTTTTTAAGAATACCACACAGGACCAGATGATGAGAAAGGAGATACAGTATTTATTAAATGCTATACAAGACTTTTCAGTAAAATTTGACAAAATGAATACCAAACTGGACACTTTTGAAGAGAGATCTACAAAACAAATACAGCAACTACAAGAAATAATGATGCAACAGAAGTCTCAAATAGCTGACATAGAGAGATCCCTAAATGATACTGAGGGCAGACTCTCAGAACAAGATCTTCAGCTACATTTTTTTATCAAAACAAAATGCTTCATTACAAAATAAAATAGTGGATCTAGAGAACAGGTCCAGACGAAATAACCTTCGTATCTATGGGCTGCCAGAGAAAACAGAGGGAGATAACATGGTGACTTTCCTTACTACCTGGTTACCAGAAGTTTTAAAATTGCCTGAAGCTCTTTCTTATGGAATTGAAGGAGCCCATCCTTAAGAGCTGCTTCATCATCCACCAAATCAAAAGATCACCTGAGATCAATAATAGTAAAGTTTTTTTCATCACAGGACAAAGAACTTATTTTAAAGACAGCATGGTCAACTTCTTTAGTTAAATACAAAGACAACATAATCAGATTTGATAATGATTATTCTGCTGGAGTTATAACTGCAAGAAAAGAATGTCTCCCTCTGATAAAGGAATTGAAAAAAGGGCAACTTAAAGTGCACCTGCTGCTCCCTGCAAGAAAACAAATATTTTTTTACCGAAGGTCCTAAAACGTTTGACACTCTACAAACAACAGTCCCTTATCTTTCAGCTAATAAAACCTTGGTTAAAGTAGACAAAATGGATTGGAGCTCCTTTGGGGTAAAGAGACATGCAGAAAAAAATGAATGGAGCACTGCTGACAAGAAAAAGAAGAAACTCAGAGACACATGAAAAGGGCAAACATTATTATTTTCTATTTGCTCTGTAAGGTAAAAAAGTTCTTCTTTAAAAGCATTCATGCTTTACATATGTGTTAGTCTTTGAAGCAATATAAATACAGGATAAACAGGACATTTTATAACTAAAGGAAGCAACCCTAAAAAAAGCAAGGTAACATATCTGTCTTTATTACAGTGTAATTACTTACAGCCATGATTTCTCTAACTCTAAATGATATTTAGATAATTCATTTATAAATTACCTGTCTTTTACTGCTAGTATAGAATATGATGCATTTACACTGACATATTAATATGGTGTGCTTAAATGAACATGATTATTTTATGTTATTTACACTAAGCTGCTTGAAATATTTAAACTGTTGCATTTAATTCACATAATAATATATAAAAGCTGATAGTAATAATTGTCCAAAAAGTGCCTTGAAAAGTAGTTATCTATTCTTTGATGCTAAAAGTGCCTTTTTGACTAACAAACAACTGTTTGGCTTGTATATCTACCCTTAATGTTAAGAAAACTAACAGCAGTTTAATGAGCTTGTGTTCAGTTTAAAAGCTCTAAAAGCTTCACTTACTTTGTTTTTGGCTTCCCGTCATGGCTTTGAGCTGGGAACTCTTATTTTACCATCCCTAGAGTGGAGGTTCTTCAGTTAGAATCCACTAGTGTGTGTTAAATCCTCTACAAATGTACGAACGACACAAAATGAAAGTAAACAGTCAGAGTGATGTCAGCATTGAAACAAGGCAGTATGGGTGTGATTTAAGCTCTTAAGCTACTTAAAGTAACAAGCACACTATTTATGAGATGGAAAAGTGGTTTTACAGTTTAACAAATATTAAAAGTACACTGAAGTACCTAACAAATTTAGAAGGTATCAACACATGCATGATGTTTTATTATATTGTAACATTGGTTATTCATTTTTCATTGTACACATAAACAGCACACAAGGCTTAAAAAGAAGTATATCACTTGGAAGAAGCTGTATGAACAGTTACCACATACAGACTTTACTACAATCTTTTCTGATAACATCACCCAAGTAAATTACTATAATTTAACTTAATTTTATGAAAATGTAATATATTTTAGTCCTTGACTGGAACTATATAACATATTTGTAAACACATTGCAGCTAGTGTACTCAACCTTAAGGACAGTAAGACAATTATGGTTCATGAATGTAGCTATTTGTTATTAGGCATTTTAAAGGTAAAAAGGAGTTGCTGTTTAATTATTAAGATACTCTGAAAATATTAAATTGGTTAAGTAGCACAGTCATTAAGCAGTAATGAGCAAGGAAAAAATCTCATAGACTTGCTTATGATATTGTTATATATACATAGAAAGGAACTGCTGAATTATAAGTATGCTTTTATTAAAGGCAAGTTATACTAATATTGAACATGTTCACTGAAAATAAATGGTTGTGTAGAGAGACAGTAACTTCCATTATATGACCGAGGCTAAAGAGATTGTCTTGTATGTCTAAATTGATCAGCCTTGAACCTTAGATTACAAATAGACATGCAATGTACTTTTACTTATAATACTGAATATATATTATATATCATCACAAATGCTAAAGCCATTGTCAGCTATATCTCATATTAATCACTTTTATAGTATCTATTTATGTCATGTTTTTCAAAATATGACAAGTATTAAAATATGAATTGAATAGCATAGGCATTTACTAATATATTGCTGTTGGTACATGATATGCATATAAATAACAGGTCTATTTTCTGTCTATGAAAGTAAATACCAAGCTATATGCATTTGTTGATTATGAAAGAAGAGCTTGCTATCTATTCTTTTTAATATCCTATAGGTATGTACTTGTTAGAGACACACACATGCTGCTGGTTATTGCTTATTCATTAGTATATTTCTGACTGCAATGCTATAAATATATGGCGTGGACCACTTGAGTTGAGAATATGTCTCTATATCGGGCATGTTCTCGGTTTGAATGTTTTATATTATCTATAATATGATATTGAGTACCCTCACTAAATTCAAAGAAGCAATAATAGAAATAAATATTTATTAAAAAATGGAGAAAAGAAGGATTAAGAGAAAAAAGGAAAATGGTCGGGGGTCATATAATGTTATCCTTCCCCGTGTATGTAGAAGGGTTGGGTTGGTGGTCATACAAGGTTATCCTTTCCCGTGTATGTAGAAGGGTTGACAGTAATAAGTACCAAACTGTGTTATAGCATGCTTAAAGTTTACTTTGCTTGTTATATTTTCCAACCTTACAGTTATAACACTGTAGATAAATCCTGTAATATCATAAGGATGAGTTGCTATTTGACATATGACATATGTGGTACACTAGCGGTGAAATATGCCAGTGGCACTAATAATATATAGGAACTGCCTGGAAATATAGTCTGAAACTATATAATACCAATGCCAAAAACAAATTAGTAACATTCATGCCACTAAAATATGACTTTTTGAATTAAATGAAAACTATAGCATTACTGATATATGACAATAAAAGTGTAATATTATATTAATTATTACAGACACTTCATGATTTAATTAAGTTGTAGTATAGTTAACTGATGCATATAATGCTTAAAATTCTTTTGTATAGACCATTACAAAAGTTTGATACCTATGAATGCCACTCACACTATAAGGGAGATAAACAGCAAGCATATTACTTTGAAGATGCATAACTGTTACTGCTATACAAAAGATATATTAAAATAAGAGATTTTTCTTTACAATTTAAACAAAGCCACATAATTAAGTATTAGATCTAGGTATAGTTGTGTTGCCTTAGTGTTTTATAAAATATTAAAAATAGATAAAGACTGTATTTAAGTAATATGTAAATACAAATACATGTATACTTAAAAGATATATAAGATACTTTTCATTATAAAACTACAATGTGGCAGGGCTGGGGGAGGATGCTGAAATGCAGAGCTAGAGGGATCACTTGAATGGTTAGATCATTCAAGAATGAGATGTTTTTTCTCATGCAGGGGTTTGGTGGTTGTTTATCTTATAATGTTTTCAGTTATGATCTTCTAATGTACTTTTATTGGGTGTCTATAATCTATTGTAATACTGTTGGAAGAAAAAAGAACAAGTCATTCTCTTCATGTACACACATCTACACATTGTTACAAGTATATGAATATGGCTAAAAGCAAAGCTAATATAAATCCAATTGCAAAATTTATATCTATTAATGTAAATGGTTCAAATAATAGCTGCAAAAGGGGAAGTCTTTATAGATATTTAAAGCTATGTGAAGCACAACTAATATTTTTACAGGAAACACACCTTACCCAGAAAGGCATACATAAAATAAATAATAAAAATTATACAGTACTAGTAAGTTCCACCTATAGTCAAACGTGAAGGGGAGTAGCAATTTTGTGGAAAAACACTACTTTAATACCTAAAATCATAAACACCTTTCATGACAACTCAGGAATGTTTTGCCTAGTGACAATATCTATCAATGAAATGGTATATAGATTAATGAATATTTATTGGATACCAGGACTAGGAATTAGAGTGGTCAAACAACACTTAGATGGCATTGTACAATATGCCAAAGGCAATTTAATCGTAGCTGGAGATTTCAATTGCATTATAAAAGAAACTGAGACAAATACTAAAACTACATGCAAGAGATCATCTTTAACAAAGTTGTTATCTGAGTTTGTTGAAACTTTTAATATAATTGACATAAATGAGTATGCTGTCCCAGATTCACTATTCTTTACACATTTTTCCCATACACATAATACATACTCTAGAACAGATAGAGTGTGCATAACAAAAGATTTAACCACTAAATTAAATAAAGTCAAGACAATTTCATGTCCATTGTTGGACCATAACACCATAAAGTTTGAGATAGACTTATGTTTCAAGAGAAGGATATCAGTAACAAGAATACCATCCTACATAACAAATCTCAAAGATTTTAAGGAAATTTATATTAAAGAGACACACGCATTCTTATATATGAATCTTACGAAAGATGTATCTGAAATATATATATGGGATGCACTGAAGGCATATCTATATGGAAAAGCGGTGGGATGGTATAAAAATAAACAAAAACAGTGGAATGATGAATTAATGGAATTACAGTCAAAAGTCGATAATTTAAAGCTTGATATTCAAAATGGAAACACCAACTTAATAAAAGAACTGGAAGATACTAATAAAAAATACTCAGAGACACTACACCACAAAACAATGATCAACTTAGAAAAAAATTAAACTATGTTACTATTCAATGAACCCTAAAAACCAACAAAGAATAGCAAATAGGACTAAAAAGATGATTAAAACAAATCAAATCAAAGAAATACATAATATAGAAACCAAAAAGAAAGTGTCTGATTTAGAAGGAATACTAGAAGCATTTAGACTATTCTTTCATAAACTTAACAATCAAAATGAGAAAACAGAAACACATTCAGTATTGAAAGCTTTTCTTAAAAATAATTTTAAAGTTAGGTTATTAGAGGAGCAGGTACAACTAATAGATAAGCAAATAACAATGACAGAACTTGAAGCTGAAGTAAATAATCTAAAATTAAACAAAGCTCCAAGTATAGATAATATCACCCCAGAAATGTTTAAATTACTATCTAATGAGGCTTTGCTGTTGTTATTGAATGTCTTTACATCAGTTAAAAATGATAAAGACATCCCTCCTTCTTGGAAGTACACATTAATATCACCAATTCTGAAACAAAGGAAAGATCCCAGTGAATGTTCATCATACAGACAGACCCATTTCACTTCTTAATATAGATTATAAAATTTTTATGGCAGTACATGCTGCTCGAATAAATCAATTACTACCATTTTTGATAGAGAAGGATCAAACAGGTTTTATAAAAGATAGGAATGCTTATGACAACATCAAAAGAATTCTTTCCTTAATTGATTATATAAATGTCACAAAAAACAAAATGAATGTTATTAGTTTAGACATAAATAGCGCATTTGATTCAGTGAACTGGGATTATTTGTGGTTAGATTTAGAAGAATATGGCTTCTCAAACAACTTCACCTTGTTAATAAAATCATTATATGAAGAATCATTGGCTTATATAAAACTTGGGATCTTGTCTGTCTGAATCTATTAAAATAACAAAGGGCACAAAACAAGGCTGTCCTCTTTCTCCATTATTGTTTGCACTAGTCATTGAACCCTTAGCAAATAATATACGTATGGATTAAAATATTGAAGGAATACAATTAGACAACAGCCTAGAGCTTAAAGTTCAACTTTTTGCTGATGATATTTTAATTACCTTAAAGAATAATAATAGCTCTTTAAAAGTATTACGGGACTCAATTCAAAACTTTCAAAACTTTTCAAGTCTTAAATTTAATGAGAACAAAACAAATGTATTGCTTATAAATACTAATAAAAAAGATCTAAATAAAAAATACCATAAATATATCCCCACCGATAATACAATTAAATACTTGGAAATTATAATAACTAATAATCTAGATACAACAATTGAAACAAATTATAAAGAGATCTTAAATAATATTAAAAATCTAATACAAAGATGGAATAATTTTTTT
>NC_056743.1:1862336906-1862396906 GCF_019279795.1 Protopterus annectens | reverse complement strand
ATGAAAATCACCAAACAAATAAGAGTGTTATATTATACACACACACACACACACACACACACACACACACACACACACACACACACACACACACACACACACACACAGACACACACACACACACACACACACACACACACACATATACATATATATATATATGTATATATATATATATATATATATATATATATATATATATATATATGTATATATATATACATATATATATATATATATATATATATATATATAAAATAAGTGCAATGCCTCTGGTCAAACACGCACATTGGTAATAGTTATAAGAAGTGTCAATAATCATCTCACAGCTTGTCAGTCAGTGCTATAGTCAACTCAAATAGACTTGACTATAGGACAGTACATTGTGTTTCAGTATGGCAGTGGCTGCCCAACCATGGATTTTTTTATATGTGAACAAGGGGCTGTGGAGACAGAGCCCTTCCATGTAAATTGTTTAATTAAATGTTTACAAACTGTAAACTGGACTGTTTTCCTGTTACAGCTTAAATACCACTGGAGTTTTTAATTTGCTGTGACTGATACAAAATATTTGCAGAACCTGATACACCTTATAATCATCTACTGACTTTCTTCATGCTGTTGGCTATCAGATTGGAAATCCAATAAGTGAGGGACTGTGGTGGGTAGATGTGTGCAACACACAGGAGTATGTTGAAATATTGATGGATAAGGAAGCAGTTACAGATAAATAAGGTTTACTGATCATGGTATTAATTTGCTGTAAGTCTTTTAAAAAAGGGTAGAAAAATTCAGTTTTTTTTTAATGACTGCAGATCATGAAATAATGGAATAGATGGACAAAGTTAATCACTGACTGATCATGGTAGGAAAGCCCCCCTGTGTCTCCCATATCCCCTACTACTTATATATTGCAACTCTGAGACCAGAGAACAGTGAAGAAAAAGTGAATCCCACTCCCCATTCCCCACGTCCCACTCCCCACTTCCCGCTCCCCACTAAAACATCCTCTAACAAACTAAAACTGACATTTTTAATCCAAGGAATAGTCGATGGTTAATGCTGACACACAACATGTTCAATAAGCTGAACATTCGACTAAAGTAAAGTAACATTCACGAATCCCAAATGACTGAATTAAAATGTTTGAAAGACCATTATATTGAAAGACCTTTCATTTAAATACCAATTAATAGAAACATCATATAATGAAAATCACCAAACAAATAAGAGTGTTATATATTTATACACACACACACACACACACACACACACACACACACACACACACACACACACACCCTCTGCATCCTCCTTACTTAAATATACTGAATCCCAGGTCACACAGCTATGTAGAAAAGTGAAAATACCACACAGAGGGAATCACTGTTTAAGTGCAAATAGAAACTACACCAGCAGCATTTATGTATAGTTATTTATTTATTTATAGGTATAAGTAACAACAGTCACTAAATAAAGCATCGGCATATATTTTTGCATGTTTTACTTCTGTTTTCCAGAACTAGGTCTAGTTATGCCACATTCAATTATGCAGACTTTCATCCAAATTGTCATATAACTAAAAGCTCTATCAGTCATGTTAAAAACTGAGTTTCCATTCAATAAAATTGCAATTCAACCAAATGAGAGACACATATATGAATATATCACAATCACCATTGCCTTGTCCCCATTTTCCACATGGGGTCAAGGTGTCATGTTATTGGTTGCCCTCTGTCTTGCTTTGGTGCTACTTTCCTACCGTCTTCAACCATAGGTTCATAGGTTGGTACTAGGCTATCAGCCCTAGGGCCTATACAAGCCTAGCCATAACAATTCCCTGGCTATTTCTTCCCACATTATTTACTTTCCTGGACCCCTGTCTAGCAGGGCGACTGACGTGATCCCTGGGGTGAATTTCCTTTCTCCCATCCAATCATCAAGGTTCCTCTTGAAGAGGTCCAAAGAGGCACTCTGCTTGACATGTATGGGCAATCTATTCCAGAGTCTGGGGAGTCTCTGGGTCAGGAACCTATCCCTCCAGCATGTTTTGTTTATTGTGATGACAAGGTTTAGAACCCTGGAGCGTGTAGCTCTGAGGGACTGGGATTTATTTAAGTGTAGCATGTCCAACAGCTCTGGGTTTGACATGGCCTTGTATGCTAAGCAGAGATCGCCTCTGAGTATACGATATGCGACAGAGTATAGCTGGAGTTTTTTAAGGCGGTCAGCGTAGGGCATCTGCTTTAGGCCTGTGATTCTTTCAGTGAGGTATTTCTGAGGCCTTTCCAGTTGTTGCAGATGTCTTGAGAGGTACATACCAAATGGGGCGTTGTATTCTATAATGGGTCTAATGAGGGATGAGTACAGTGGGACAATGACCTCCTTTTTTCTGGATGAAAAGCCCTTCGTGATGAGGTGTGCCACATAGAAGGATTTCCTGACTGTTTTGGCGATGTGGTTATCGAAGGTGAGACCACTGTCCACCTGTGTCCCTAAGTCTCTTATCACACTTTCTGTGTTTAGTGTACTGCCACCTATATGGTAATTCATGGATACATGTTTTTCCACAAAGGGGATAACAATACATTTCTTGGCATTGAGCTTGAGCCCATGGCTCTGGCACCAAGCATCTGTTTCTGTAAGGCCCTTTGTAGAGTATCCACATCATTTGGGGATTCAATAATGGCTCCCAGTTTGCAGTCATCTGCAGACTTTGTTAGCCAGAGTCCCTTAGTGTTGACCTGTATTTCAGAGAAGTAGATGCCAAACAAGAGCGGCCCCAGGACTGAACCCTGAGGTACTCCACTTGTCACTTGTCTGGAGCTGGATTTGGAGTCGGCTACTTTTACAGTGTGGGTTCTATCAGTAAGCCATTTAGCAACCCATTGGGTGACATAGGGATTAATGCCCAACTTAGTAAGTTTATCTATGATTCCAGAGTGGGGGATGGTGTCAAAGGCCTTGGCAAGGTCTAGATAGGCTGTTTGGACCACCTTACCCTTGTCCATGGCTCTGGAGACTGATTCAAAGAAGTCAATCAGGTTCAGGAGGCAAGATTGGCCCTTCACAAACCCAAACTGGGTGGGGTCCAGTGTTTGAAGGTTGCCAGTGTCTTTGTTTATAAGTTCCATGATAATACGCTCCATGGCCTTGCAGATAAGGCTTGTCAGACTGATGGGACGGTAGTTTCCGGGATCCAAGGTGGATCCCCCCTTGTGGATTGGGATAACTGTAGCTCTGCGCCACTCAGTGGGCATGAAACCTGAGGTGAGGCTATGATTAAACATGACACTTAGGTGAGGTGCCAGTTCATATTGTAGTTCATGTAGTACACAGCCCGGGATGTCATCTGGTCCCATGGATGCTGTATTCTTGCCTTTAGAGAGTGTGTTTTGTACCTGTGTGGCCGTTATTACTGGAATTTGGCAATCTTCCGGTATTGAGATGGGCCATTTAGGGGGTGAGAGGGGGTGAAGTTGGCACTGAATCGATCTGCCAGGATATTGGCAATATCCTTTGGATCAGTATATTTAATGCCATTCTGTTTTAGCTCAGAGCAGATATGAGCATTGCCATTTAGATTCTTGACATAGTTATAGAATGCTTTGTGGTTGTCTTTGGAATCTTTGGCAATTTTATTTTCGTAACTAGCTTTGGAGGATTTTATGAGGCATCTCAGTTTCTTACTGAGGCTAGTAAGGGAGTTTTTGCATCCTGGGATTTTCCTCTTTTCTGCAAAAGTTTCTTCCTTTTGTTGTAAAGTTTGTTTATGGCAGGGGACCACCAGATTGGCTTGCTTTTTTTGGATGAGAGTATTTTGGTTCTATTTGGGATGGCACGATTCATGCATGAGTGGATGTGCTCGTACAGTGCCTTAGTGTAGGATTCAGCAGTTGAACTTTCAGTTCCTGTCTGCGTGGGTGTTATGAAGTTTGTCACTTCTGACTTGAGTAGCATGAAGTTGGCTTTGGAGAAGTTTTTTTATGGTGGTTTCTTTATTGGGGGGTGGGGGTGGGATGTGGATGTTAAGGGTGATAAGCTTATGGTCAGACCTGACTAACGAGGGGGTGACCATAGGTATGGACCATTGATTTCCCATGTTGGTAATGACCAGGTCTAGGATATTGGAGCCCCTGGTGGGACTATGGATTAGCTGATCCAGGGCATTGGAATTTATGAATTCCAAGAACCGTTGCGCAAAGGTGTTGGGACATGAGTAGTTTTCCCAGTTAATGGCAGGGTAGTTAAAATCACCCAGTATTAGGGTGTTTGGTTCTATCTTAATATTTTCCAGTATGTTTAGAAAGGTGTAGTGAGAATCTTGGGGTATGGTGGGGGATCTGTAGCAAGCTACAATTTGGATTGCAGTCTTACCTAGTGCTAGTTGCACTTGGAGAATTTCAGACACATTGTGTTGGCCAACTAGCCTGGTGGTGTGAATATCCTTGGTGAATATTGACACTCCTCCACCTTTAGTCCATGCCTGACTGCTGCAGGTCTTCTCTAACACAATCCATCCCTCTCTTTGATGGATGCCTTCATTTCATCTTGCCTTCTTCCTGTGTGTCCAAAATCTTCTTCATCAAATTGTCCCTGCTTTAAGACACATGTGCCTGATCCACCAAAAATCTGTTCTCTTTGACCTCCTATACAATTAAAGCTACCTGGGCTGCTGCTCTGATGTTCTACGTTCTTCCTGTGTCCCATAGTATGCATCCTACAACCCATCTCAGGCACTTCATCTCCCTCACCTCTAGCCTTGTCGACTGTCTTGTCATCACAGTCCAGGTTTATACACCACACAGCAGTATGGGCCACACTACTATTTTATACTCCTTACTTTTCAACTTCTTTGTCATTCTTCTGTCACACACCACCCCTGATACTCTTTGTTGATTGGCTGCAGCCACTTCTGATTCTAGGCTCGACCTCCTCATTCAGGCTTCCATCCTCCTTCCCAGATACTTGAAGCTGTTATCCTGTTCCATATTTTCCTTTCCATCTCACTTCACAGCTTCGTCTGATTTACTCCATTTGCTGTCATTACAGCTATTTTATTTGTACTCTGTTTCATCCTGAATCCTTCAGTTTTACATTCTATTCCACAATTATTTGCTGACATTCTTGTTCAGAGTCTGCTTGCAATGCCAGATCATCTGCATACGGCAACTTTGTTCCGCCTCCAGTATTACCAGCCATGGGCTCAGAGTTGAACCCTTATACACACCCACTCTCACTGGGAAACTCTCTGAGAGTCTGAACACTGTTTGTACTTGTGTCATTGGGTCCTTGTACACAGCCTGTACTATTTCTACCAATGTTTCTGGGACCTTGAACCATCACAGGACTCCCCAGATCAGCTTTTTTGGACCTTGTCATATACTTTCTCCAAGTGTAGGAGTGACCAACTGGACTCTTTCTTCTTCTTCTTCTTCTTCTTCTCTAGCTTCTTCTCAACAATCTGTTTCACTGCAAACATGAGGTCAGTTGTGCTGCACCTTGATCTGAATCTGAACTGATTATCTCCCATCCTACTTTCTCCTGCTCTGTGTACTCATGTATTACACGAGGTCAGTTGTGCTGCATCCTGATCTGCACCTGAACTGATTATCTCCCATCCTACTTTCTACTGCTCTGTGTACTCATGTATTACACGAGGTCAGTTGTGCTGCATCCTGATCTGCACCTGAACTGATTATCTCCCATCCTACTTTCTACTGCTCTGTGTACTCATGTATTACACAAGGTCAGTTGTGCTGCATCCTGATCTGCACCTGAACTGATTATCTCCCATCCTACTTTCTACTGCTCTGTGTACTCATGTATTACACGAGGTCAGTTGTGCTGCACCCTGATCTGAATCTGAACTGATTATCTCCCATCCTACTTTGTACTGCTCTGTGTACTCATGTATTACACGAGGTCAGTTGTGCTGCATCCTGATCTGAATCTGAACTGATTATCTCCCATCCTACTTTCTACTGCTCTGTGTACTCATGTATTACACGAGGTCAGTTGTGCTGCATCCTGATCTGAATCTGAACTGATTATCTCCCATTCTACTTTCTACTGCTCTGTGTACTCATGTATTACACAAGGTCAGTTGTGTTGCATCCTGATCTGCACCTGAACTGATTATCTCCCATCCTACTTTCTACTGCTCTGTGTACTCATGTATTACACGAGGTCAGTTGTGCTGCATCCTGATCTGCACCTGAACTGATTATCTCCCATCCTACTTTCTACTGCTCTGTGTACTCATGTATTACATAAGGTCAGTTGTGCTGGATCGTGATCTGAATCTGAACTGATTATCTCCCATCCTACTTTCTACTGCTCTGTGTACTCATGTATTACACAAGGTCAGTTGTGCTGCATCCTGATCTGCACCTGAACTGATTATCTCCCATCCTACTTTCTACTGCTCTGTGTACTCATGTATTACACGAGGTCAGTTGTGCTGCATCCTGATCTGAATCTGAACTGATTATCTCCCATCCTACTTTCTACTGCTCTGTGTACTCATGTATTACACGAGGTCAGTTGTGCTGGATCGTGATCTGAATCTGAACTGATTATCTCCCATCCTACTTTCTACTGCTCTGTGTACTCATGTATTACACGAGGTCAGTTGTGCTGCACCCTGATCTGAATCTGAATTGATTATCTCCCATCCTACTTTCTACTGCTCTGTGTACTCATGTATTACACACGGTCAGTTGTGCTGCATCCTGATCTGAATCTGAACTGATTATCTCCCATCCTACTTTCTACTGCTCTGTGTACTCATGTATTACACGAGGTCAGTTGTGCTGCATCCTGATCTGAATCTGAACTGATTATCTCCCATCCTACTTTCTACTGCTCTGTGTACTCATGTATTACACGAGGTCAAATGTGCTGCACCCTGATCTGAATCTGAACTGATTATGTACCATCCTACTTTGTACTGCTCTGTGTACTCATGTATTACACGAGGTCAGTTGTGCTGCATCCTGATCTGCACCTGAACTGATTATCTCCCATCCTACTTTCTACTGCTCTGTGTACTCATGTATTACATGAGGTCAGTTGTGCTGCATCCTGATATGCACCTGAACTGATTATCTCCCATCCTACTTTCTACTGCTCTGTGTACTCATGTATTACACGAGGTCAGTTGTGCTGCACCCTGATCTGAATCTGAACTGATTATCTACCATCCTACTTTGTACTGCTCTGTGTACTCATGTATTACACGAGGTCAGTTGTGCTGCATCCTGATCTGCACCTGAACTGATTATCTCCCATCCTACTTTCTACTGCAATGTGTACTCATGTATTACACGAGGTCAGTTGTGCTGCATCCTGATCTGAATCTGAACTGATTATCTCCCATCCTACTTTCTACTGCTCTGTGTACTCATGTATTACACGAGGTCAGTTGTGCTGCATCCTGATCTGAATCTGAACTGATTATCTCCCATCCTACTTTCTACTGCTCTGTGTACTCATGTATTACACGAGGTCAGTTGTGCTGCATCCTGATCTGAATCTGAACTGATCATCTCCCATCTTACTTTCTACTGCTCTGTGTACTCATGTATTACACGAGGTCAGTTGTGCTGCACCCTGATCTGAATCTGAACTGATTATCTCCCATCCTACTTTCTACTGCTCTGTGTACTCATGTATTACACGAGGTCAGTTGTGCTGGATCCTGATCTGAATCTGAACTGATTATCTCCCATCCTACTTTCTACTGCTCTGTGTACTCATGTATTACACGAGGTCAGTTGTGCTGCATCCTGATCTGCACCTGAACTGATTATCTCCCATCCTACTTTCTACTGCTCTGTGTACTCATGTATTACACTAGGTCAGTTGTGCTGCATCCTGATCTGAATCTGAACTGATTATCTACCATCCTACTTTCTACTGCTCTGTGTACTCATGTATTACACGAGGTCAGTTGTGCTACATCCTGATCTGAATCTGAACTGATTATCTCCCATCCTACTTTCTACTGCTCTGTGTACTCATGTATTACACGAGGTCAGTTGTGCTGCACCCTGATCTGAATCTGAACTGATTATCTCCCATCCTACTTTCTACTGCTCTGTGTACTCATGTATTACACGAGGTCAGTTGTGCTGCATCCTGATCTGAATCTGAACTGATTATCTCCCATCTTACTTTGTACTGCTCTGTGTACTCATGTATTACACGAGGTCAGTTGTGCTGCATCCTGATCTGCACCTGAACTGATTATCTCCCATCCTACTTTCTACTTCTCTGTGTACTCATGTATTACACGAGGTCAGTTGTGCTGGATCCTGATCTGCACCTGGACTGATTATCTCCCATCCTACTTTCTACTGCTCTGTGTACTCATGTATTATACGAGGTCAGTTGTGCTGCATCCTGATCTGAATCTGAACTGATTATCTCCCATCCTACTTTCTACTGCTCTGTGTACTCATGTATTACACAAGGTCAGTTGTGCTGGATCCTGATCTGCACCTGGACTGATTATCTCCCATCCTACTTTCTACTGCTCTGTGTACTCATGTATTACACGAGGTCAGTTGTGCTGCATCCTGATCTGAATCTGAACTGATTATCTCCCATCCTACTTTCTACTGCTCTGTGTACTCATGTATTACACGAGGTCAGTTGTGCTGCATCCTGATCTGAATCTGAACTGATTATCTCCCAGCCTACTTTCTACTGCTCTGTGTACTCATGTATTACACGAGGTCAGTTGTGCTGCATCCTGATCTGAATCTGAACTGATTATCTCCCATCCTACTTTCTACTGCTCTGTGTACTCATGTATTACACGAGGTCAGTTGTGCTGCATCCTGATCTGCACCTGAACTGATTATCTCCCATCCTACTTTCTACTGCTCTGTGTACTCATGTATTACACGAGGTCAGTTGTGCTGCATCCTGATCTGAATCTGAACTGATTATCTCCCACCCTACTTTCTACTGCTCTGTGTTCTCATGTATTACACGAGGTCAGTTGTGCTGCACCCTGATCTGCACCTGGACTGATTATCTCCCATCCTACTTTCTACTGCTCTGTGTACTCATGTATTACACGAGGTCAGTTGTGCTGCATCCTGATCTGAATCTGAACTGATTATCTCCCATCCTACTTTCTACTGCTCTGTGTACTCATGTATTACACGAGGTCAGTTGTGCTGCATCCTGATCTGAATCTGAACTGATTATCTCCCATCCTACTTTCTACTGCTCTGTGTACTCATGTATTACACGAGGTCAGTTGTGCTGCATCCTGATCTGCACCTGAACTGATTATCTCCCATCCTACTTTCTACTGCTCTGTGTACTCATGTATTACACAAGGTCAGTTGTGCTGCACCCTGATCTGCACCTGGACTGATTATCTCCCATCCTACTTTCTACTGCTCTGTGTACTCATGTATTACACGAGGTCAGTTGTGCTGCACCCTGATCTGCACCTGGACTGATTATCTCCCATCCTACTTTCTACTGCTCTGTGTACTCATGTATTACACGAGGTCAGTTGTGCTGCATCCTGATCTGAATCTGAACTGATTATCTCCCATCCTACTTTCTACTGCTCTGTGTACTCATGTATTACACTAGGTCAGTTGTGCTGCACCCTGATCTGAATCTGAACTGATTATCTCCCATCCTACTTTCTACTGCAATGTGTACTCATGTATTACACGAGGTCAGTTGTGCTGCATCCTGATCTGAATCTGAACTGATTATCTCCCATCCTACTTTCTACTGCAATGTGTACTCATGTATTACACGAGGTCAGTTGTGCTGCACCCTGATCTGAATCTGAACTGATTATCTCCCATCCTACTTTCTACTGCAATGTGTACTCATGTATTACATGAGGTCAGTTGTGCTGCACCCTGATCTGCACCTGGACTGATTATCTCCCATCCTACTTTCTACTGCTCTGTGTACTCATGTATTACACGAGGTCAGTTGTGCTGCATCCTGATCTGAATCTGAACTGATTATCTCCCATCCTACTTTCTACTGCTCTGTGTACTCATGTATTACACGAGGTCAGTTGTGCTGCACCCTGATCTGAATCTGAACTGATTATCTCCCATCCTACTTTCTACTGCTCTGTGTACTCATGTATTACACGAGGTCAGTTGTGCTGCATCCTGATCTGAATCTGAACTGATTATCTCCCATCCTACTTTCTACTGCTCTGTGTACTCATGTATTACACGAGGTCAGTTGTGCTGCATCCTGATCTGCACCTGGACTGATTATCTCCCATCCTACTTTCTACTGCTCTGTGTACTCATGTATTACACGAGGTCAGTTGTGCTGCATCCTGATCTGAATCTGAACTGATTATCTCCCATCCTACTTTCTACTGCTCTGTGTACTCATGTATTACACGAGGTCAGTTGTGCTGCATCCTGATCTGCACCTGAACTGATTATCTCCCATCCTACTTTCTACTGCTCTGTGTACTCATGTATTACACGAGGTCAGTTGTGCTGCATCCTGATCTGAATCTGAACTGATTATCTCCCATCCTACTTTCTACTGCTCTGTGTACTCATGTATTGCACGAGGTCAGTTGTGCTGCATCCTGATCTGAATCTGAACTGATTATCTCCCATCCTACTTTCTACTGCTCTGTGTACTCATTTATCAGTCACCCTCTCCAGAACATTCATGCAGAGTGACAGGAGCCTGATACCTCTATACTGCCCACAGTCATGAATGTCCCATTTGTTCTTGAACACTGGTACTGGTATGTTTATTCTCCAGTCATATAAGATATGCCTTTCTCTCCAAACTGCTATAGGTACTCTCTGGAAGAATTTCTCTCATAACTCATCCAGCATCTTGACCATATCGGCTTTGACCTTATCTGAGCCTGCTTCTTTATCTGGCTTAATTTCCCTTAGTACAGCTGTTGCTTATTCTAGGATGTGATTTCTTTCTTCTTCTTTCATTGTAGGCTGTGTCTGGGGCAGTATGGCTTCTGTGAAATTTTCTTCATTCAGAATGTGCTGGAAGTACTGTCTATCTGCCTTAAATGTCCAGTGGACTTCTGAGATAATGGTTGTTGTGCTGGCATCCCTTATGAAGGGTGTCTGATGACTATCTTCTGTCTTTGCCCTTTAATTTGATATATATATATATATATATATATATATATATATATATATATATATATAGAGAGAGAGAGAGAGAGATTTACCAATAAAATGTTGCAGTGCAATTGCACGGCTATGAAGTATCCGTGCAACAGATGCTGGAATACTTCATATATGTGCAGGTTACATGAGCTAACATCATATTTGCGAATCGACTGTGCATTTGCAAATATAATGTTTGCTCATGTAAAGGGATCGTAGTACAGTGTGGTTAGGGAAATACATCCCTTTCCTCACTGTAGTGTGATCTCGGAGTTGGAATATTAAGTTGGGGGGTGTTGGGGGTACAGGGGGTCTTGCCCCCCTGCATAAATGGGATGTTAGGTGTAGGGATTAGGCAGTTACGCTAAGTGTGGCATTGTCGTTAATGCTGTAAAATGTCATTGTTAACATTTTCGGCATTAACGGTTGCTTTTCGTCAATAAGGCTGTTCGGTTAGTTGCGGTTTCGGTACAACACTTCACTGTTTCCTACCATTTTTTTTTTTACTTTCGACGTATTGATAGTAAACTATATATATATATATATATATATATATATATATATATATATATATATATATATATATTTTTTTTTTTTTTTTTGTGCCATCAGATGAATCACTTTCCAGATGCTAGTAGACTGCCTCTGATGCATCATTCATTGCTACTGCAAGTGCTCTCTTAACATCTTTCTTAGTTGACCAGTATTCCTTCTTGGTCTGGTCTATCTTTTTTATTTCTCATTTTTTCCTGTACTCCTCCTTTCTTTTGATGACTTCCTGGAGTTCTGCATTCCACCTCCGGCTTTCCTTATGTACCTTATTTGCATACCTGGCTCAGATGCGTATCTGCTCTGTAATCGTCACACATGCTGTTTTGAGGCGCTGCCATTCTTCTTTAACTCACCATTTTTCTTCTTCCTGAGGTTCTAGTGCTTGGATATTACATTACACTCTTGTGTTTTCTCTGTAGTCAGCTTTCAGGTCTTCAGCCTGGTCTCTGCTGATCTTAGAGCCTTCTGTATCCACTGCTTGCAGCTGATTGTAACAGCCTGCATTTTTTGCTGCAGGCCAACTGGTTCACTGGGGTGATTTTACAATTGCTGATTCTACCTCACTGCCCTTTCCATACTAGGAGGAGGTCTACATGAGTTGCATGTTGTCCACTCTTGTATGTAATCTTCTGACTGTCTGTCTTTCTGAACTATGCCATTGCCGGATAGAAGTCTAAAATGGCCTCTCTTTCTGAATTCCTGGCACCCCACCCATGTGGACCCATGCAGTCCTCATATCCTGTTCTGTCTGTCTGTCCCAGTATGATCATTTATGTACCCATCAACACCAACTCATGTAGTCCTGCTTTATCTGGTAGGGCCTGTAACTGGTGCCTGAATGCAGTATATCCCTAGCTATCACAACCATACCGCTCAACTGTCCAGATTTTTGCCTTATGTTTTTGGTGTGTTCCACATAAAATGTATGGTGTTCTGGCACGTCATTGAGGATTGAAATCTCTAAACAGTGACAGATATTTGAGTTTCAAACTTCATATAATTTGGAAAATGTATGCTAACACAAACTTTATTGTAGCAATTTTCTGGCTTTATAAGAGCAGTAATTAAAATGTGTCCTACCATTTGGGCTTTGTTCCCGCATTATTTTTGACTTTGTACATATTTTTTGTGCTAAGAGGTAAAAGGTATGATCACAACACTGCTGTGGGGCATAAGGTGAGGTTGTGAACAGTGTCCTTATATAATCATAACCCTGCTGTGGGGCATAGGTTGTGGTTCTGAACAGTACCCTTATATAATCACAACACTGCTGTGAGGCATAAGGTGAGGTTGTGAAAAGTGCCCTTATATAATCACAACCCTGCTGTGGGGCATAAGGTGTCGTTGTGAACAGTGTCCTTATATAATCACAACCCTGCTGTGGGGCATAGGTTGATGTTATGAACAGTGCCCTTATATAATCACAACACTGCTGTGGGGCATAAGGTGAGGTTGTGAACAGTGTCCTTATATAATCACAACCCTGCTGTGGGGCATAGGTTGAGGTTATGAACAGTGCCCTTATATAATCACAACACTGCTGTGGGGCATAAGGTGAGGTTGTGAACAGTGTCCTTATATAATCACAACCCTGCTGTGGGGCATAGGGTAAGGTTATGAACAGTGCCCTTATATAATCACAACCTGTGCTATGGGATGCAGGGTGAGGTTATGAAGAGTGACCTTATATAATCACAACCCTGCTATGGGGCATAGTGTGAGGTTATGAACAGTGTCCTTATATAATCACAACCTGTGCTATGGGATGCAGGGTGTGGTTATGAACAGTTCCCTTGTATAATCACAACCCTGCTGTGGGACATAAGGTGAGGCTGTGAACAGTTCCCTATCCGTATACTGGGGTCTAATTGCCATTAATTCTGATGAAATCCCTCACTGTCTTCTGAAGCCTCTCTCTCTCTCACCACAATTTTCACACCATTAACAGCCTGTATTCCCCCTGAGTAGTAGACTGTATCCCGAGTTAAGTGATATATGTACATATAGGGTCATAGGATCATAGCCATGCATTAGTCTCCCCTAAGAAGTCTATAAGATACAGAATACAGTGACAGGGATTTTATTCGGACCGTGTAAGGCACATACTATAGGTCCTTGATCTTCTTTGTTAGAAACATCTGAGGTCTCTCTAATTGCTGTAGGTTCTTAGTATGGTACATACCAAATGGGGCATTATGCTCAGTTATGGTCTGGATAAGTGCCGAGTATGGGGGGGGGGGGTACAACTTCTTTTGCTCTCTAGGTGATGCCTTTACTAATCAGGTGAGCTATGTGGAAACCAAGAATTACATAACCTCCAGCTGATACCCATGGCACCAATAAACATAATCCCAAGGACAGTCCTCACCAAGCAGTCTCCAAAAAATCAACAAAAAACATAGTTGACAGGATTGATAATAGTAAAATATTTATTCATGTACACCATGGATTTAGTGCACAAATTTAAAGCTTAAAAACACTTTCCATTGGTTCATACCATGGCATCACCCATCAATTATAAATCATAAGTTATAAGATCTTGGTATGAAGTAATATGACATCAAAGGCTTTTAGGTGTTTTTCAATGTTTTTTAATATGTTTTATAGATGGAAAATCAAGATTATGGTATAAATAGGGGTTAATATATTAGGTGATGTCATGGCATGAACCAATGGAACGTGTTTTTAGGCTTCAAATTTGTGACAGGATGTTATGTAAAATGATTCTGATGAAGTTTCCTGTTGGAAGACGAAAGTGCTAAATCCTTGGTGTATGTGAAAAAATATTTCACTATTATCATTCATGTGAACTATGTTTTTCGGTCATTTATTGGAGACTGCTTGATGAGGACCATCCTTGGGATTACCTTTATTGGTGCCGTGGGTATCGGCTGGAAGTTGTGTGATTCTTGGTTTTGGTGTTTCCCCAGTTTCTGCTCCACAGCAGTGTTGAGTTATGTGGAAAGCTTTCCTTACAATGGTAGACTTGTAGTGGTCGAAGTTTAAGGTCACAGTCAACCTGCGATCCCAGGTCCCTTACCACTTCATAGGTACTTAGGGTACTGTCATTGATTTGATAGTGTGAAGGGACATTGCTTGTGCTGAAGGGCATAAATATAAATATATATATATATATATATATATATATATATATATATATATATATATATATATATATATATATATATATATATATAGAGAGAGAGAGAGAGATATGTACATGCGGGTCCCCATGACTTCATCGACATGCCGAAACACCGACGCTAAGAAGACCGACACGAGAAGACCGACGAGACAGATGATCGACAATGTGAAATCCCGACAGCCAAAACACCGACATGGGCAACGTGTGAGCGCGAGTCGGTAAGTGTGCGATAGTGAGGGATTTAGCGTTAGGGAGCGGACAGGTAAGTGTGTGCTAGTGAGGGATTTAGCATTAGGGAGTGGACAGGTAAGTGTGTGCTAGTGAGGGATTTAGTGTTAGGGAGTGGATAGGTAAGTGTGCGATAGTGAGGGATTTAGCATTAGGGAGCGGACAGGTAAGTGTGAGATAGTGTGGGATTTAGGGTTAGGGTGCGGGAAAGGTGAGTGTGCAGTAGTGACGGAATTTAAGTGTAGTGGTGGGTTAAGTGAGTTAGGGTTAGGGTGCGGGTAGGGTAAGTGTGCGATAGTGATGGAATGTAGGTTTAGTGGCGGGTTAAGTGAGTTAGGGTTAGGGTGCGGGTAGGGTAAGTGTGCGGTAGTGTCAGACCTTAGGGTTAGGGTTTGGGTTAGGGTTAGGGCATGTATAGTTTTGTGTTATGTGTAGTTTAAGTTTTGTGTATTGGTGTTTTGGATGTTGGTGTTATGGTGTTCGGTTTTGTGTGTTTTCGGTGTTTTGGTGTCGTTGTTTTGAGTGTCGGGTTTGTGGCGTGTCGGCGTTGTGATAGGGATCCGTACATGCATATATACATACATACATATAAATATAAATTCAGAATATAGTATAAATATATCTTTCTCTTTTTCTAATATATAAATATATATATATTAAATATATATATATATATATATATATATATATATATATATTTAGTTTTACTCTGAGAATGTCGAGTGCACAGTTGGCGAAAATGGGAATGTCAAAACTCATGTGGTAGATTCTCATGTCTCCAACCTGCAATACTTCCAGTGTGCAGTTTAGCGAATGCCACTTTGCATTCACACATATGTCATTGGAGTTATGACTACAGATTGCAGTACAGTGGGGAGTGAGAAATTACCCTTATCCCCACTGTAGTGCAATCTCAGAGTTGGGATATATAATTTGCATGGTGTGTGAGGGTGCATGGGGGCTTTCCCCCCCAAAAAAAAACATTGCAGTCTATGATATGCAGTAGTGAAGTACAAAACATAATGTTGAAAGTGCAAATGCGAATGTTTCGCTATATGTACTTCAACATTATACTTTAATTAACATGCAGCATGTCGCACATCTGAATCAAAGATCTATATGTATTTTGTTCTTAATTTCAGTATTCTCATAGTAAACTATATATATATATATATATACACACACACACACACACACACACACACACACACACACACACACACACACACACACACACACACACACACATACACATCATGAAAGGTGAAAAACAGTCAAAGAGAGAATCACAAATGGTAGAACAAAAGAGTGATCACAAAACACTAACTCAAAAGAGTGAATCATAAAACATTGAACATTTCTGTCCCATTAACAAATGCAAATAAATCATAGTACAAATGTGCCATCTTAGTAGTGATACTTTTAGAGAGAGTTTTTAAAAATGTAACGAATAAGGTGAGGGGCAGGGGTATAATTACAATTAGGGTTAGCACGCATGAGTAGGGCAGTTTTTTTCTCATGAGCATTTGCATTTTCATTAGGTAATTGTTATTTATTATCTCCGTAGGCATCTTGATAAACCTCATTGCAAACATAGAAAAATATATAACCTGTCCACAGCTGTTAAAGTGCTTATAAACTATCATGTAAAACTCAAAGCTCAGTTTTGTAGATTTCATACAGACTTGAACTTAGGGAGTGATTTAATGCAGGGAAAGTGCTGAAATACATTCCTGCAGTAATGGTGCATTTTATAACGACAGAAGAAAAGGTGTGTGACAGAAAAGTATGTTTATTACACTGTCCTTTAAATGGCAACTCATGCCAGATACAAGGTTATGAATAGTATAAATTATGAGCAGTGTTTATATTTTACAAAACAACCTCATCTAAAATGTAAACAATGGATTTTGCAAATTTACTTAGCTCTGAAGACTCAGCTGGCAAATTACACTCTTGCCCATCTGTTATGAAAGACACTTTTATGGTACATTGACCTAAAAAGACCAAAGCACCCTGCAACCCCCACACCCTATTAATTATATATACCAACTTCAATATTACACAGGTGGGAAAGGGTTAATCCCCAGTCCCTGCTGTACCTCAATAAGCACACACAGCAGCCAGCATTAAGAGATTTCTATATTTTAAGCTGGAAAAGCAAAAAAAAATGTTCTTTGTTTTGAACATGTGTTCTGATGAATGATAACCCAAATAATATGTTTGCAGAAACTATTTACCCCCACATGCCTACTAATTTACTAGAACCCTTATATCTCACAGTTTCAGATAAAGACGTTGTGTGACCTCAGAGTTGAATTAATTCAGGTACAGGGGTGTGAAGATGTGTAAAACAACATATCCTAAAAATCTATAATTGTTTTCATAATGTGGTTTGTCTTAGTTTTTTTTTTTTTTTACAAGATTTACTTACTTGGTATTTTCCAAGCTGTTTGTTCAGTTTTAGCTCAGTTCACAAATTCATTTTGGAATCTTTCAGTGATTTATCCTTCATTTCAACATTGTGTTCCCATTATGACTCACAACTCTGAGAGACTTGCAAATATTTTATGTGATTTAATGTTGCATTATACAACCAAAATAATAATCCACAAGGTATGAACAGTATACAGAAATAAGAGAAAGAAATAGTAACATCTGCAAATTCTATTTTAGCAGACATGGCAGATAAACAGTTCATGTCAGAGGAGGTGATCCTTAACCACCATAGGAAAAATCCTGTACCCCTCTCTTACTGAGAACATTAATTTATTAATTTTAAACTATGAATAGAGATGACTTTGATATTCCAAGAGACTAAATAGTGTTATATCCATAAGTTCATTTTATCTGTTGTCCATTATGGTGTAGAACTGACTGCAATTTGAAAATTCCTACACTATTTATCTATTTGTTTATTCATTTTTTTGTTTTAACAGCTTCCAATCCAGAATTTCTGTCCATACCTATTATACTTGGCATTGCAAGTGGCGCCTTAGTTTGTGTCCTTTTTGTTATTTTTCTTCTCTGTCGAAAGCAAACAAAAGGTTTGTCTGCAACCTTTACTATAATAAACTGCACATTTCATTTTCTTTATTCAATGTTCTAATAACTATTTATCTTTTCTAGGGACACTTGCCGCTCACAATGGGTATGTACTAAAACATTTTAATACTAATTACTTGCATTATATTTCAGCATCTACACTGATATCATGTATATAAAGAAATAATATCGCTGGGACATGAGTGCAGCAAATTTGAAGTAATGCTGTTGGACAGCTGTACTCCTGCATTTGACTTTTACAACTTAATTGTCGATTAATCTTATCCCAAGAGTCTGGGGTGGTGATATGTCCACTGAGTAAAAACATCTGCAGAAAGCTGATCCTGGTTTTGTGGGTAATGGCATTTATGCACAAAACCTAACAGTAAGCAGTTTGTGTATGGGCATTACAATTTGTTTCTAACATTTTTGCTATTCAGTATAGGTGAATGGTTGGGTCTACTTAGAAGTCACTACCCATACAAAAACTATGATGTAAATCTAAGTGCATATAATATACTTTGCTGCTGCAAGTCTTGTTTAGTATGGTGGGGCTTTATGTGTGGGAGGATCTTCTATGGAGTGGCTGAATCATACTATTTATGAAAATATTTATTCAGAATATCATGCTCACCATTTCAGATTCCAGAGTGTAAAGGGTTAAGTATTAGCTGACTTTCTGGTATATACATATTACATTGCAGTACTGTAGTCCCAAATTGATTAATGTTATAATAAATACATGCACATGTCTTCCAAGCTCACTCAGCTGAAGGTTAAGTAAACAAACTGTATCAGAAATAGGAAAGACATATAGCAACATTGTTACTTTATCTTAGGATATGCCATGTAATCTAGAACTGGTCTGTACATTGCAAAATGCATCAGTATAATAAGAAATAAGATGCATTCTTGACTATTCTAGCTTGAATGAGTGTGGTTAGTCAACAAAAGAATCAATATGTTCACATGTAAATGCACACAGACACAAAAACTTGGCCAGAAACATGCACAAACACAGGCACAAACAGGTAATATGAAAGCAACATTTCAAAACAAAATTGCCAGTAGACTTAATCCATTTTTAGAACATAGCCCTCAATATCTACAAAGAGAGACAGAAAGAAAACTTGTATTAGCAAATATAATATGTTTTCAGCAAACCTCAGACTTTTTGTACTTGGAATTGGTTATCATAACAGGTAAAAATTCATAAGTGTAGACTAAAATCATGTCAGTTATGCTGTACAAAGAAATAAAACAACTCCTTTGAAAATAGTACAATACAATACAAACTAAGCTTTTCTGAACAACATAACATGAATGACTGAATTCCAGAAGATGGGGCATGTGTCATGACTCTGAAAAGGAGCAAGTACTCAAGTCTGCTGGAATCAGTAAATCCTGACAAAACATGATTTAATAGGAGGGTATGATATGCTGAAGCTATATACAGAGATGGGTCAAACCCTGACTGTACATGAGTAAGTAGGAGGGGCATGATGTGCTCACATTGTTTACAGAGATGGGTCGCCCCTACTGTACATGAGTTAGTAGGAGGGGCATAATGTGCTGACAGATGGGTCAAACCCTGACTGTACATGAATTAGTAGGAGGGGCATGATGTGCTGATGTTGTATACTGAGATGGGCAAACCCTTGATGTGCATGAGCTAGTATGAGGAGCATGATGTGCTGACATTGTATACTGAGATGGGTCAAACCCTGACTGTACCTGAGTTAGTAGGAGGGACATGATGTGCTGATGTATACTGATATGAGTCAAACCCTGGTTGTACATGAGTTAGTAGGAGGGACATGATGTGCTGACAATGTATAGAGATGTGTCAAACCCTGACTGTACATGACTTAGTAGAAGAGGCATGATGTGCTGAAGTTGTATACAGAGATGGGTCAAACCCTTAGAATACATGAGTTAGGAGGGGCATGATATGCAGATGTTGTGTACTAAGATGGGTCAAATCCTTTCAAATTTTGGTTGCACGTGAGCTAGTAGGAAGAGCATGATGTGCCAAAGTATACTGAGATGTGTCAAACCTGTCTGTACAAGAGTTAGGAGGAGAGGCATGATGTGCTAAAGTTGTATACTGAGACAGGTCAAACCCTGATGTGCCATGAGTTAGTAAGAGGGGCATGAAGTGCTGAAGTTGTATACTGAGATGGGTCAAACCCTGACTGTACATGAGTTAGTAGGAGGGGCATTATGTGCTGACAGATGGGTCAAACCCTGACTGTTACATGAATTAATAGGAGGGGCATGATGTGCTGACATTGTTTACAGAGATGGGTCGAACCCTTACTGTACATGAGTTAGTAGGAGGGGCATAATGTTCTGACAGATGGGTCAAACCCTGACTGTATATGAATAAGAAGGAGGGGCATGATGTGCTGATGTATGCAGAGATGGGTCAAACCCTGATGTGCCATATGTTAGTAGAAGAGGCACTGTATACAGAGATGTGTCAAACCATGATTGCATGAGTTAGTAAGAGGAGCGTGATGTGCTGAAGTTGTACACAGAGATAGGTCAAACCTTGACTGTACATGAGTTAGTAGGTGGGGCATGATGTGCTTACACATACAGAGATGAGTCAAACCCTGACTGTACATGAATTAGTAGGAGGGGCATTATGTGCTGACATTGTATACTGAGGTAGGCCAAACCCTGACTGTACAGGAATTAGTAGGTGGGGCATGATGTGCTAAAGCTGCATACTGGGATGGGTCAAACCCTGACTGTACATGAGTTAGTAGGAGGGACATGATGTGCTGATGTATACTGATATGAGTCAAACCCTGGTTGTACATGAGTTAGTAGGAGGGGCATGATGTGCTGACAATGTATAGAGATGTGTCAAACCCTGACTGTACATGACTTAGTAGAAGAGGCATGATGTGCTGAAGTTGTATACAGAGATGTGTCAAACCCTTAGAGTACATGAGTTAGGAGGGGCATGATATGCAGATATTGTGTAATAAGATGGGTCAAATCCTTTCAAATTTTGGTTGCACATGAGCTAGTAGGAGAAGCATGATGTGCCAACGTATACTGAGATATGTCAAACCTGACTGTACAAGAGTTAGGAGGAGGGGCATGATGTGCTAAAGTTGTATACTGAGACGGATCAAACCCTGATGTGCCATGAGTTAGTAAGAGGGGCATGAAGTGCTGAAGTTGTATACTGAGATGGGTCAAACCCTGACTGTACATGAGTTAGTAGGAGGGGCATTATGTGCTGACAGATGGGTCAAACCCTGACTGTTACATGAATTAGTAGGAGGGGCATGATGTGCTGACATTGTTTACAGAGATGGGTCAAACCCTTACTGTACATGAGTTAGTAGGAGGGGCATAATGTTCTGACAGATGGGTCAAACCCTGACTGTACATGAATTAGAAGGAGGGGCATGATGTGCTGATGTTGTATGCAGAGATGGGTCAAACCCTGACTGTACCTGAGGTTATTAGGAAGGGCATGATGTGCTGAAGTTGTATACAGAGATGGGTCTCACCCTGATGTGCCATGTGTTAGTAGAAGAGGCACTGTATACAGAGATGTGTCAAACCCTGACTGCATGAGTTAGTAAGAGGAGCATGATGTGCTGAAGTTGTATACAGAGATAGGTCAAACCTTGACTGTACATGAGTTAGTAGATGGGGCATGATGTGCTTACACATACAGAGATGAGTCAAACCCTGACTGTACATGAATTAGTAGGAGGGGCATTATGTGCTGACATTGTATACTGAGGTGGGTCAAACCCTGACTGTACAGGAATTAGTAGGTGGGGCGTGATGTGCTAAAGCTGCATACTGAGATGGGTCAAACCCTGACTGTACATGAGTTAGTAGGAGGGACATGATGTGCTGATGTATACTGATATGAGTCAAACCCTGGTTGTACATGAGTTAGTAGGAGGGACATGATGTGCTGACAATGTATAGAGATGTGTCAAACCCTGACTGTACATGACTTAGTAGAAGAGGCATGATGTGCTGAAGTTGTATACAGAGATGGGTCAAACCCTTAGAGTACATGAGTTAGGAGGGGCATGATATGCAGATGTTGTGTACTAAGATGGGTCAAATCCTTTCAAATTTTGGTTGCACATGAGCTAGTAGGAGGAGCATGATGTGCCAACGTATACTGAGATGTGTCAAACCTGACTGTACAAGAGTTAGGAGGAGGGGCATGATGTGCTAAAGTTGTATACTGAGACAGGTCAAACCCTGATGTGCCATGAGTTAGTAAGAGGGGCATGAAGTGCTGAAGTTGTATACTGAGATGGGTCAAACCCTGACTGTACATGAGTTAGTAGGAGGGGCATTATGTGCTGAAGTTGTATACTGAGATGGGTATCTGGAATCACTGTGCATCTTCAATGTGCACAGAGCGGAACAACCACAAACACTATGTAACTCCAATATGCATTGAGCAAAACAACCACAACCTCTGTGTAACTCCAAAAACACAGAGCTTATTACCTGGAAACACTACATAACTCCAATATACACAGAGTGGAACAACAACACACACTGTAACTCCAATAGGTATATAAAGGAGAACAACCACAAACACTGTGTGACTCCAACACACACAGAGTGAAATAACCAGAAACACTGTATAAGTCCAATATACTTAGAGATAAACAACCACAACCCCTGAGTAACTTCAGTATGCACAGAGATGATTATCTAGAATCACAGTGTACCTCCAATACACATAGAGCTAATTACCTGGAAACACTTTGTAATACCAACATATACAGAGCCAATTATCTGGAATCACTGTGTAACTCCAGTGTACACACAGCTGATTATCTGGAATCACAGTGTAACTCCAATACACACAAAGCTGATTACCTGGAAACACTGTGTAATGCCAACATATACAGAACCAATTCCCTGGAATAGGTTCATATGTTCATAGGTAGGTATTAGGCTATTGGCCCAAGGGCCTATATAAACCTAGCCAAAAAGGTACCCTGGCTTTCACCACCCAAGAAAATTATTTTCCTGTGCCCCGGTCGAGCAGAGCCACAGAAGGGATCCCTGGGGTGAATTTCCTATTTCCCATCCAATCATCAAGATTTTTCTTGAAGAGTGCTAATGAGGAGCTTTGTTTAATATAGATAGGTAGTTTGTTGTAGAGTATGGGAAGTCTCTGGGATAGGAATCTATCCCTCCAGCGTGTTCTGTTTATTGTGGTGACAAGGTTTAGGTCCCTAGAGCATGTAACTCAGAGGGAGTGGGATTTCTTTAAGTGGAGCATGTCCAATAGCTCTGGGTTTGACATAGCTTTGTATTGTTAGGCAGAGATCACCTCTGAGTGGCTATATGCAACGGAGTAAAGCTGGAGTTTTTTGCGACGGTCTGCATAGGGTATCTGTTTGAGGCTAGTAATCCTCTTTGTGAGGTATTTCTGTGGCCTTTCCAGTTGTTGTAGATGTCTTCTGAGGTACATACCAAAAGAGTACTCTATAATGAGTCTAATGATTGACGAGTACAGGGAAACAATGACCTTTTTTTTCCTGGATGAGAAACCTTTTGTGATGAGGTGTGCCACATAGAAGGATTTTCTGACTACTGTGGCAATGTGATTATCAAAGGTGAGACTACTGTCCACCTGTGTCCCAAGGTCTCTTACCACACTTTTGGTGTTAAGTAGACTACCACCTATGTGGTAGTTCATGGGTACAGAGTTTTTACCAAAAGAGATGACAATGTACCTTTTGGCATTGAGCTTGAGGCCATGGCTTTGACACCAGGCATCTGTCTCAGTAAGGCACTTTTCTAGGATATCCACATCATTAGCAGTTTCGATTATGGCTCCTAGTTTGCAGTTATCTGCAAACTTCATTAGCCAAAGACCTTCTGTGTTAGTCTGTACTTCAGAGAAGTAGACACCAAACAGGAGAGGACCCAGGAATGAACCCTGTGGTACTCCACTTGTCACTGGTCTGAAGTCGGATTTGGAGTTTGCTACTTTTACACTGTGGGTTCTGTCAGTGAGCCAGTTGGAAACTCATCTTGTGACATAGGGATTTATACCTAGTTTAGTGACTTTATCTATAATTCCAGAGTGGGGGATGGTGTTGAAAGACTTGCCAAGATTTAGATAGGCTGTGTGAACCACCTTACCCTCATCTATGGCTTTGGCGACTGCTTCAAAGAAGTCTATCAGGGTTAGGAGACATGATCTGCCTTTTACAAACCCAAACTGGGTGGGGTCCAGAGTTTGGAGATTACCAATGTTTTTGTTTATAAGTTCCATGACATTCCATGGCCTTGCAGACCAGGCTCATCAGGCTAATGGAGTAGTAGTTCCCGGGGTCCATGGTGGATCCCCCTTTTTGGAGTGGAATAACCATAGCTGTGCACCATTCAATGGGCACAAAACCTGAGGTGAGGCTATGATTGAACATGATACGTAGGTGGGGTGCCGGTTTGTTCTGTAGTTCATGTAGAACACAGCTTGGGATGTTGTCAGGTCCCATGAATGTTGTGTTCTTGGCTTTGGAGAGTGTGTTTTCTATCTGTGCAGCCGTGATTACAGGAACTTTGCATTCCTCTGATATACAGATGGGCTTTTTAGGGGGTGATGTTGGCAATATCAGTTGGTTCTGTATATTTAGTGCCATTGTGCTGTAACTCAGAGCAGATCTGAGTGCTGCCATTAAGATTCTTGACATAGCTATAAAATGCTTTGTGGTTGTCTTTAGAAACAGTGACGATTTTCTTTTTGTAACTAGCTTTGGAAGATTTTATGAGGGATCTCAGCTTCTTACTGAGGCTAACTTGGGAGTTCCTCCAATCATAGGATTTTACTCTTTTTTGCAGAAGTTTCTTTCTTCTGTTGTAGAGTTTTTTATGGCAGGGGACCACCGGATTGGCTTCCTTTTTTTGGAGGATAGCATCTTGGTTCTGTTAAGGATAGCACAATCCATGCACTCATATAAGTGCTTATAAAGTGCATTTGTGTAGGATTTAGCAGGCATACCTCTATTGACTGTCTGCATAGGTGTCGTAAAGCTTGCCACTTCTGTCTTAAGAAGCTTGAAGTTGGCTTTGGAGAAAATTTTTACGATGGTTTCCCTAATGGGGGGTGGTGGAGGGATGTGGATGTCTAGGGTGATTAGCTTGTGGTCGGATCTGACCAATGAGGAATTGACCTCTGGTGTGGAACACAGGTCACACATGTTGGTAATGACCAGGTCTAAGATACTGCTGCCCCTTGTGGGGGTGTGGATAAGTTAATCCAAGGCACTGGAATTTATGAATTCCAGAAAACATTGAGCAAAAGTGTTTTCCCAGTTAATGGTGGGGTAGTTGAAATTGCCCATTATTAGGGTGTTAGGTTGTACCCTAATATTTTCCAGTGTATCAAGAAATGAGGAGTGGGAATCCTGGAGCATGGTGGGGGATCTGTAGCATGCTACAATTTGGATTGCGGTCTTTCCCAGAGTTAGTTGCACTTGGATAATCTTGGATGCATTATGCTGAGCAACTATCCTGGAGACGTGGATATCCTTAATGAATATGGATATGCCTCCGCCTTTAGTGTTTCATCCAGGTTAGTTGGCCGAAAGGTGTGGCATGAATTATAGCCTGGTAATGCAGGGGTGCTCTCTGGAGCCCTGAACCAGGTATCTGTAATGGCACAGATGTTGATGTTCTCCATTTTAAGGAGTGCCTCGAGTGAGTACATTTTGAGGTCTAGACTTCTGGCATTGAGTAGCATTATCCTCAGATTGTGCTTGCTTGTACCTGTTATGGTGGTGAATTTGTCATTTGAACCTTGCCTAAAAAAGGCACTATAGGTGTGGCAAGAGCCTTATCCAGTATCTGGAATCCCAAGGGTGACAGGTGCAGGCCATCTCTGGCAAAGCATCGTGGTCTGTCGATCATGTCATCCCAGGCAGACAGATACTGGATCCCCTTGGAATGACACCAGAAGCTTAACCAATTGTTGAGGTCATTCATTTTGCCATTGTACTGTGGTATCATTCTGGGTGATGGCAGGATGCTACTCAGGGCTAGGGTCATACCTGCCTGGTCTACAAGATCGGAGAGCTCCTCTATGTCTCTTTTCATGTAGTCCAGGGATGTACATCTCAGATAATTCACACCAACATGGACAATGACAGAGTCATATTTATACTTGTTGTGGAGTGACCTGAGTGCATGCATTATGTAGCAGATCCTGGAATGGCAGCTGACAGTAACTTCCTCCTTGTTTAGCCTGGTGAGTGCAACATCAGTGTGCCTGACTAGAGAGTCACCTATGACTAGAGTGTTGGATACATTGTTATGCCTTGTGGGCTTTGGTCAGGTGGCACACTGAGTTTGTGGGCTAGTGTCATTTGGGTTGTGTTGGGGTGGTGGAGGTTGCTTGCATTTCTGCTTTGGAGGTCTCTATTGCTTGGGAAGATTTTTATCGAGAGCATCCGTAAATGTAGGTGTGTGTTTTGGGTTTCTATGTGTGTGTTTTGGTGGTGTAGGTTTTGAGGGACATATGTGATGATTGTGGTGTGGTGCAAGTGTTTACCCTCTCCTCTTGACTGTCTAGTCCAGTCTTGGGTGAAGAGAGCTTTGCTTCCAGTTTGGCTATATAAGTGCATCTCTCACGGGTTGTAGTGTTGGATGGTAGGAGGAGAGGGTTGTCTATGTACATGAGGCAATTGCTGCATTTCCCCAAGATGCCCAGATGCATCAGGTAGACAGGAGAAAACATCTTCATAGTGTAACTGCCACAGTAAACACAAAAGTACTGGGATACATACTTGATGTAATACTTTTTATTAGACCAGCATAGGTTTTGCTGTTACTCAAACTTTCGAGTTGACAAGATCCTTTTGTCAGGAGTTAAACATCATTTGTATCCATAGCTGCGTATTCAGAATAGCTATATATTGCAAATGTATTCCACTCACTAGAATCAGTGCCCTCTGCCTAGAACCACAGAAGTGCACTGCTAGTATGTAATGTGATTCTACAACACACAATGCCAGTGCAACATGTTATATGGCATTAACTGTTAGTGGTTATATGTTTTTTTGCAGGAGGCAATTAAATATAAGTGTAGCAGACATATCATGTGAGTATAGAAAGCTAAGCTGTGGATTATGTGAACAAGCTTTGTTTATTATGGGGTTTAAATGCATGACTGCCCTCTCTTGGAGATGAGATTTCAGACATTGCATTCAAGGCCAACTGTGAAAAATCATCTTCTATGCCAGGCACATTTTGTACAGAATGTGCTACGTGTGTATGCTTGTTCTTTGTTACAGAACAATGAATATTTCATCAAATGGTCACATTGTGTAAATATCTGAAAACCTACTAATAGCCGTTTACTGAAACATTTCCTGTGCACTTTAAAGAGTAGTTATTATAACCAGACCTACTTATATCAATCTATTTTAGTTCTTTCCGAAAAATCTTTGCTATCAGATATTCCCATAGATAATGTAGTTGTTGGTATCTGATTCAGCTTTGGAGTAAATGGAAAGACAGCCTCAGACTTTTAACAGGTCTATCTCAGGTTTCCCTTCTTGAAGTTTGAGGGAGCTTCCAAATCTGGTTTATTAGTCTGCAGACTGTTTACCTAGAGCTTTCCTATGTGCCTATGAATCTATGATTTTCTTGTAATAAATGCTAAATCTGGCAGTTTTAATTAGTTGTGTGCAGTTTCCGTTATGCAGCTGATCATCTCATCTGCCTGTAATACATGCATCTCAGCTTCAGATGTTCAGATGTTGAGCAGTTGCAGTCGGTTGCATCTATGACTGCTGATGACCGCTTTGATCCATTTTTATTCTTCTCCTTTTAGCATCTGGTGATAATGATAAATTATTTGTACCTTTATTATAGGTGTCTGGATCCAGAAAGGAACTGTCAGAAACTGTACTGAATATTGCAGTAACTCTGCATTCAGGTAGAGTAGTGCCGACAGCTACGGGACCAGATTTGGATACTTCCATTGAAACAACTTCTACACTATGCGACCTCCCACGACGGTGCAGTTACTATTGATGGACTGAAACAGAACAGTTGATATTATACATGCCATGATAAGTCAAAGTAGAATCCACCCTGATACAAGCATTGCACATAGAAGCAATTAAAGAATTAAAGTTGACTTTAATGATTTTTATACAACATATGATATTTCCATGAATCTATTCATCATCATAATCATCGTCATCAGTCCCCTTTTCCCATTTTCCACAAGGGGTCATAGTGCTGTCATCATCTCTCTCAATTCAGTGCCACTCTTCTACCATTTTTGACAGTCATGTCTGACCATCGTAGGCCGTCTCTCACACCATCCATCCATACATCCATACATCCCTCCATTTAATTGCTAGATGCCTTCATTTCTTCTTGTATCCTTTCTGTCTGTCCAAAATCTTCTTCACCAGGTTGCCTTCTGATTTTCTGCACATGTGCCTGAACTACCATAATCTGTTCTCTTTAACCTTCTCTGTTATTGAAGATACTTTGGCTTCTGCTTTAATGTCCACATTTCTTCATCTGTCCCACTGTGTGCATCCTAACACCTATCTCAGACACTTCGTCTCCATCTCCTCCAGCTTCTTCTACTGCTCTGCCCAGGTTTCCCTACCATGCAATAGTACTAGTGGCATCACTGTTTTGTACAACTTACTTTTCAGCTTCCTTGGCATTCTTTTGTCATATGCAACCACTGACACTCTATGCCAGTTGGCTTCAGACCCTCTTCTTCTAGCTTTGACCTCTTAGTTCAGACTTTTCTCCTCAGTCCCCCCAGTGAGATAATTAAATCTATTAACCTGTTCTTCTATTTTTCCTTCTATCTGAATTTTCAGCTTCTTCTGACTTCCTCCAGCTGTAGCCTTTACAGCTGTTTTATCCGGAAATGTTTCATTCCATGTAACTTCAGAGGTTCTTCGTGTTTCACTGTTGCAGTCATTACATAGGTTCATAGGTTCATACTAGGCTATCTGCCCTAGGGCATTTATAAGCCTAGCCAGAGTGTGTTTGGCTTTCACCACCCATTGGAATGAGTATACTGTGCCCATTATAAGGTTTAGTTTACTGTGCCTCTGTCTAGCAGTGACACAGACGTGACCCCCAGGGTAAACCTGCGATCTCCCATCCACTCGTCAAGATTTCTCTTGAAGAGAGTCAGTGAGGGGCTCTGCCTAACATGGACTGGGATTTTATTCCGGAGTGAAGGGAGGCTCTAGGTTATGAATCTGTCCCTCCAGCATGTCCTATTTATTTCTGTGCTGAGGTTCAAATCTCTCTCTCGCGTAGTTCTGGTGGATTTGGATTTTCTGAGGTGGAGCATGTCCATTAATTCCGGGTTGGACATGGCCTTGTACGTCAGGCATAGATCACCTCTGAGTAGGCGGTATGCGACTGAGTAGAGCTGGAGTTTCTTTAGCTGGGCAGCATATGGCATATGTTTGCATCCCTTGATCCTCTTGGTGAGGTACTTTTGTGGTCTTTCTAATTGCTGCAGGTGTCGGGTAAGGTACATCCCAAATGGGGCATTGTACTCAATTATGGGCCTGATGAGGGAAGAGTAAAGGGGCACAATGACCTCTCTTGATCAAGATGTGAATCCTTTCATGATAAGGTGGGCAATATAGAAGGTCTTTCTAACCACTTTGGCAATGTGAGTGTCAAATGAGAGGTTACTGTCAACTTGGGTCCCTAGGTCCCTAATTACGTCTTCCGTACTTAATGGATTACCACCTATGTGGTAATTTGTGGGCACTTTGTTTTTCCCAAAGGGTATGACTATACACTTTTTGGCATTTAGTTTAAGGCCATGGCTCTGGCACCAGTTATCCATTTCTATGAGACCCTTTTGGAGGATGCTTGTGTCCACTGGAGAATCAATTATGGCACCCAGTTTGCAGTCATCTGCGAACTTGGTCAGCCACAATCCTCCCATGTTAGCCTGTACCTCAGAAAAATAAATACCGAACAAGAGAGGTCCCAGGACCGAGCCCTTGGGACACCACATGTGACTGCTTTAGAGTCTGACATGGCTCCAGCAATTCTGACCTTGTGGGTTCTGTCCTTGAGCCAGTTTGCAACCCATCTTATGACACAGGGGTTTATATTTAAGCTGGAGAGCTTGTCTATGATGCCCGAGTGGGGTATTGTGTCGAAGGCTTTTGCAAGGTCAAGGTAGGCTGTGTGAACTACCTTACCCTCATCAATGGCCTTGCTGACTGTTTCAAAGAAGTCGACCAGGTTCAAGAGGCAGGATCTGCCCTTAACAAAGTCTTATTGGGTAGGATCCAATGTCTGTAGGTCCCCAATGTCTTTGTTTATGAGTTCCATAATGATCCTCTCCATAGCTTTGCAGACCAGGCTTGTTAAGCTTATGGGGCGGTAGTTTCCAGGGTCTGTAGATGCACTTCTTTTGTGGAGTGGGACCACTGTTGCTGTATGCCATTCTTTGGGTACATATCCTGTAGTAAGGCTGAGATTAAACAGCAGCCTTATGTGTCGGTTTAGCTCTTTTTGGAGTTCATGCAGCACGCAACCCGGAACACCGTCTGGTCCCATTGATGCTGTGTTTTTAGCTTTGGAGAGGGTGGCTCTCACCTGGGCATCTGAGATGTCAGGGAGGCAACACTCTGCTGGGATAGATATGTGTCCTTTTGGGGCGGAGGGGGGAGAGAAATTTGCACTGAACCTGTCTGCTAGTATGTTGGCAATGTCTATGGGTTCAGTGTATTTTTTGTCATTTTGGACTAACTCTGAGCATATCTGGGAGTTTCCACCCAGGTTTCTAAGATAACTAAAGAAAGCCTTGTGATTATCTTTAGTGTCTTGTGCATTTTTTCTCTCAAAGTTGGCCTTGGATGATTTTATGAGTGTTCGTAGGTTTTTGCTAGTACCCTTTTAGGGATTTTGCTCTATCATGTAGTAGCTTCCTCCTTCTGTTGTATAGCTTATTAATGGCTGGGGTCCACCAGGCAGGATGCCTGCCTTTGGGAGAATGGGTCTTGGTTTTATTTGGGATTGCATGATCCATGCATTCCTGAAGGTGTCCATAGAATGCATTTATAAAGGATTCAGCAGAGTGGGCTGTGGTTTCCACTGTCTCAGGGGCCTTGAAGGATTCCACTTCGGTCTTAAGAAGTGTGAAGTAAGCTTTTGAGAAGTTCTTCACTGTGGTCTTCTGTGCTGGGGGTGGGGGCGGGATGTGGATTTCCAGTAAGATTAATTTATGGTCCGATCTTACCAATGAGGGGTATACTTTTGGTATGGAACATTGTGTCCCCATGTTTGTGATGATCAGGTCTAATATGTTTTCCCCTCTTGTGGGAGTGGTGACTAGTTCTTCCATAGCATTTGAGTTTATGAATTCTAGGAACCTTTGGGCTAGGGTGTTGGGGCTTGAGTAATGCTCCCAATCTATGTTTGGGTAGTTGAAGTCCCCCAATATGATGATGTTTGGAGAGACCTTCATATTCTCCAGTGTCTTTAGGAAGGCCGAGTGGGGTTCCTGAGTTTGAGAGGGTGGTCTGTAGCATGCTACAAACTGGAGGGCAGTTTTGCCCACTGTCAGTTGCACATGGATGGTCTCCGATGCTTTGTGCATTGCCACTAACCTGGAGGTGTGGGTAACCTTGATGAATATGGATACTCCCCCTCCTATTCTGGTTCGGTCCAAGTTTTGGGGCCAAAAAGCATGATATGAGGTATAACCTGGTAGTGCTGGGGTACTCTCAGGAGCCTTGAACCAGGTTTCTGTCACTGCACAGACATCGATGTTCTCCATACTGAGGAGGGCTTTGAGAGTGTGCATCTTGAGGTTTAGACTTCTGGCGTTGAGCAGCATTACCCTTAGTTTCTTTCTACTTGTGTTTTCTAGGGAGGTGGGTTTGTCTTTTGAGCCTTGCCTAAAAAAGGCACTATGGGGGTGGCAAGAGCCTTTGCTAATATCCGAAAGCCCAGGGGTGACACATGCAAGCTGTCCCTTGCGAAGCAGCATGGCTTGTCGAGCATGTCATCCCAAGCAGACAGACATTGGATCCCCTTAGAATGACACCAATACTTAAGCGAATTGTTAAAATTGATAATTTTGTCTTTGTACTGTGGCATCATTCTTGGTGAGGGTAAGATGCTGCTTAAGGTCAGGGTCATACCGGCCTGGGCTACATAATCAGAGAGCTCCGCTATGTCTCTTTTCATGTAGTCCATGGAAGTACGTCTCAGGTCATTCACACCTGCATGGACAATGACTGAGTCATATTTGTACCTGCTTTGGAGTGACCTGAGTGCTTGTGTTATGTGGCGGATTCTAGCACCCAGTAGGCAGCTTACTGTGACCTTTTCCTTGTTCAGCCTGGTGAGCAAGACGTCAGTGTGTCTGACTATAGAGTCACCCATTACAAGTGTATCAGGTATGTTGTTTAGCCTTAAGGGCTGTGACTGTTTGGCACACTGACTTTGTGAACTATGTGTTGCATGTGTTTTGTTTTGAGGTAGTGGTTGCTTGGATGTCTGCTTTGGAGGTCTCTGTTGCTTTGGCAGATTTTTATTTAGAGCCTCCGAGTATGTTTTTGTGTGTTTATTTGTTTGGTTTGCAGTTGTGGTAGGTCAGAAGATTTAGGAGAAATCTTGGGTAATCTGCTGGCAGGTTGCCCTCAGTCAGCCTGATTAACAAAGTTTTGGGTCCTGTGTCGGTTGCTGTCCCTTCTTCCTTGACGTCAAGTTGTCAGGGGTATAAAACATGCAGCTGACACCATTACATCAGTCTTTCTTACCGCGCAGTGCCTGAAGCAGAAGCAGCTCACAAGTGCCAGTCGGCCGACTCCTGAAATTTTTGCATTCGAGTTACAGAACCGAAGTCTTCAACTAAAGCTAAGTACCCTGTTGGGGAAACTTTTTCTTGTTCCTTACCAATGTCAGTAAAAGTTAACAATTGCATTAATTGTGGGAAGCAAATACCTCATAAGGATTTCCATTTGTACTGTATTCCTTGCCAAGGCCCAGATTGTAATGTGCCTTGCTGTTAGTTTTGTGCTAGATTTAACCAATGCACTATTAAGCATCGGTATATTTTTGCTTCAAAATATTTTGGATCCAGATTTAATTACTCCGAAATGTCATCGGTTAGCAATCTGACTACCGGAGTTCACAAAAAATGCAAAGAAAAAGACAGAGACAGACTGTCGAGGTCCAAAACCGATGATGAAACTTCTCCTAAGTCAGTAGCTGGTTCGCCGGTACTCAGTGAGGTGCTTTCACAGCCCCTGATACCCGCTACTTTTGAGTCGCAGGCCCCTTCCGAAACCCATGCCGAGCCCGGTATGCCACGAGATTCTCAGAGTATTGAACCGGTGGATGTCTCTCCCTTGGATGGGTCCAGAGCTGCTGAGCAGGCACCGGCTTCTGAGGGTGTTTTCAGGCCTCAACATTTTTTATATAAAACTGACGCCAGCTTCAAAAACAAGATCAAAAACATATTCTAAATCTAAAAAACTGATGTGTGAGCCTCATGCTCAGGCTCCTATGCCTAAAAAACAGATGATCAAAATGGCTGAGGACTTAATTACCTTGATCAGGGGTTCCCAACCCCCACCCCCCCCCCACACTGCTAAGAAGCCTAAGCAAGACACTGATTATGTATCTTCAGATCAGGTTTCCATTTCTTCTGATTCCTCTTCTGATCAGGAATTGTCTATCCCACCCTATGAGGATTCAGATGCAAAAGAATCCATCCCATCTGCATCTCCTCCAGAGGATTATTCTTTTGGAGAAACCTTGCATACTTTAAGGGAACATTTTCATTGGGAGAGTCAGGATTTTTCTGAATCAAAAAAGAGGCTTAGGGATTTCCTTCTTCTTCCTCAGCATAGGCCTTTGGCTATACCTCCTGTATTAGACATTGTTGATGATGTGTTCTCGGAATAAAGCATGGCTCCTGATTCCCTACCTCCAGCTCCTAGTAAGCCAGACAGATATTACAGTGTTCCTGACTCCCACATATTATTATTCAAAAATCCTGCTGCTGATCCTGAGACTACCTCACAGGGTCCCAAAGGTGTAAAAGCCTCTGCAGCCATACATCCTACCACCTCTGATAGAGATTCCAGGGTGCTGGATAGATGGGGAAAGAAGGTTTATATGTTTGCAACCTTGGCAATTAGGGCCTTAAACTGCCAGTTTTATATGCTTAAATATCAACAAAATGTTATGGGCTTATTGAAACAGAAAATTATGTTGATTTCTGATTGTGTGGAAAATAAAGAATTACAAGAATTATTGCATGCAGCAGAACAGGTTGGAAAACATACTTTGCAATGGTTTTGATGCCTTGGAGGCCTCTTGCAGGGCCACTGTTACTGGATCTGTGATTAGAAGGCATGCCTGGCTCAAGAAGCAAAATCTGCCTGATCAAGTTAAAGCTAAATTGTTGGATGCCCCTTTACAGCATGATACTCTGTTTGGTAATAAGGCAGAAGAGATTTTAAAGAAAATGGAAGACAAAGCTAAATCTATGCAAACTGTAAAATATTTCTTACAAGTGCAGCCACCCAGGTTCAGTAGGCACTGGCCTACTAAAAACTGGTCCTTTCCTGTGCCCAACAGAGCCTCTCAAGGTAAAGCCAGGTGCTCAAAAGGCTCTAGATACCAATCACAGGATTCTTACAGGTCAAAGCAATGGGGTGCCTCCACTTCCAAATCTGAAGGAAACAAAGCACAACCCTACAGTAAGCAGTCTCAATGACTTCCCTCTACCTTCACCAAGCACTTATCTTTTGGCAGCCCTCTTGGGGTGAAAATTAGCACTTCATGCACAAAATTGGCAGTTAATTACCCAGGACAAGTGGGTGTTAAACATAGAATCCCAGGGGTACAGTTTTCATTTCCATACTTTGCCAATTCCATATGGTTGGCTAGATCTGCCACAAAATCAATGGACAGAGGCTCAGAAAGAAATTACATCCCTCATGGATATGGGGGCTATTCAACCAGTACCAGAACAGGAAAAAGGACTAGGTTTTTATTCAAGACTTTTTCTGGTACTCAGAAAAGACAATGCCTGGCATCCAATACTGGACTTATCGATTTTGAACACGTTCCTGGACATTCCAAAATTCAAAATGCTGACTTTACAACAGCTACTGCCTATGCTGGGCAGGAACGCTTGGTTAGTGACTCTAGACTTAAAAGAGGCATACCTGCATATCCCAATAAGGGAATCATGCAGAAGATACTTCTGCTTCAAGGCAGGTTTTTTGCAATACCAATTCTCTGCACTGCCCTTTGGCTTATCGACTGTGCCCAGAGTCTTTACAAATTGCCTAGCACCAGTAATTCCATTTTGCAGACAAAGAAGCATACAAATTTATCCTTACCTGGATGACTGTCTTATTCAAGCGGAGAACAAGGACATTCTTCTACAACATCTGGCATTGGTAAAAACGCTTCTAACATGCCTAGGGTACACAATAAACGAAAAGAAATCCCAACTGGTACCCTCTCAAATAATTACATTCCTGGGTGCAAGCTTGAATACAACTGCCTAGATGGCTTACCTTACGTCAGACAAACAAAGGCAACTGACAACATACTTCAAACAGATGGCAACAAAAACCTAGTTATCTGCAAGACAAATTCTGCAGGCTTTGGGGTTCAGAATTAGTCCAAAATGACAAAAAATACACTGAACCCACAGACATTGCCAACATCCTAGCTGACAGGTTCAGCGCAAACCCCCCCCTCCCCACCAAAAGGGCAAATATCTATCCCAGCAGAGTGCTGCCCCCCTGACATCTCAGATGTTCAGGTAAGAGCCGCCCTCTCCAAAGCAAAAAACACAGCAACAATGGGACCAGACGGTGTCCCGGGCTGCGTCCTACATGAACTCCAGGAAGAGCTAAACCCAAACATAAAACTACTATTCAATTTCAGCCTTACTACAGGATATGTACCCAAAGAGTGGCGTACAGCAACAGTGGTCCCTCTCCACAAAGATGGTGCCTCAACTGATCCTGGAAACTATTGCCCCATAAGCCTGACTAGCTTGGTCTGCAAAGCTATGGAAAGGATCATCATGGACCTCATAAATAAAGATATTGGGGGCCTACAGACACTGGATCCTACCCAGTTCGGCCTTGTTAAAGGCAGATCCTGCCTCTTAAACCTGGTCAATTTCTTTGAAACAGTCACCAAGGCCATTGACGAGGGGAAGGTGGTCCACACAGCCTACCTGGACCTCGCAAAAGCCTTCAATACAATACCCCACTTGGGCATTATAGATAAGCTCACCAGCTTAAATATAAACCCCTATGTCACTAGATGGGTTGCAAACTGGCTCAAGGACAGAACCCACATGGTTAGAATTCCTGGAGCCATGTCAGACTCCAAACCAGTTACAAGTGGCATCCCACAAGGCTCAGTCCTGGGACCTCTCTTGTTCAGTATATATTTCTCGAAGGTACAGGCCAACACGGAAGGACTGTGGCTGACCAAGTTCGCAGATGACTGCAAACTGGGCACCATAATCGACTCTCCAGCTGACACAAGCATCCTCCAAAAGGGCCTCATAGAAACAGACAACTGGTGCCAGAGCCATGGCCTCAAGCTAAATGCCAAAAAAGTGTATAGTCATCCCCTTTGGCAAAAACAAAGTGCCCACAAATTACCACATAGGTGGTAATCCATTAAGTACAGAAGAAGTAATTAGGGACCTGGGGACCCAAGTTGATAGCAATCTCTCATTTGACAACCACGTGGCCAAAGTGGTTAGAAAAACATTTTATATAGCCCACCTAATCATGAAGGGATTCACATCTAGATCAGGGGAGGTCATCATGCCTCTTTACTCATCCCTCATCAGGCCCATAATTGAGTACAATGCCCCTTTTGGGATGTAACTTACCAGACACCTGCAGCAACTGGAAAGACCTCAAAAGTACCTCACCAAGAGGATTAAAGGGCTCAAACAGATGCCATATAATGCCCGGTTAAAGAAACTCCAGCTCTACTCAGTGGCATACCGCCTGCTCAGAGGCGATCTGTGCCTGACGTATAAAGCCATGTCCAACCCGGAATTAATGGACATGCTGCACCTCAGAAAATCCAAATCCCATCGAGCTATGTGCTCGAGAGACTTGAACCTCAGCACTGAAATAAATAGGACATGCTGGAGGGACAGATTCATAACCCAGAGGCTCCCTTCACTCTGGAATAAAATCCCAGTCCAGGTTAGGCAGAGTCCCTCATTGACTCTCTTCAAGAGAAATCTTGATGAGTGGATGGGAGATCATAGGTTTACCCCGGGTATCACTTCTGGGTCACTGTTAGACAGAGGCACAGTATACTAACCTCGTAAAAGGGCATAGCAAAATTAATTTAAAATGGGTGGCGAAAGCCAAACACACTCTGGCTAGGCTTATAAATGCCCTAGGGCAGATAGCCTAGTATGAACCTATGAACCTAAGAACCTATGGCATCCTGCATTTTACTAATTCCATATGCAAGACTGCATATAAGGAAACTTCAATGGTACCTAAAACGTTTATGGAGTCAACATTGTCACAGTCTGGAAACAATGATTCCTCTCATTCCCTGCCTACAACAGGAGTTTCTTTGGTGGGCGGAGACATGTCACCAAAACAAGGGACTGTCATTCACTCTACCCCCTGCCACCCAAACCCTAACTACAGATGCATCAGACTATCCTTGGGGATCCCACCTGGCGGGGAGATTCATTCAGGGCATATGGAGCCCAAAACAAATGCATCTACATATCAACTAGAAAGAGATGCTAGCTGTTCAGAATGCTCTGACAGCCTTCAAGGACTTACTTCATCCAGGTCAGCTACTGATAAAGATGGACAACACCACGGTTATGTGGTACATAAACAAGCAAGGGGGTACACATTCCAACCCCCTTTGCAGACTAGCCATGGCATTGTGGGACACAGCTTTGACTTACCAAGTACATCTTCAGGTGCAATTCCTACCAGGAAAACAAAATACTATAGCAGACGACCTAAGCAGAAATCTTATGGACTCACACGAGTGGAAACTGGATCCACAAATCTTCAGCATGGTAACACAGAAATGGGGGAGCCCAGACATAGATCTATTTGCCTCTCCCCAGAATTATCAACTGGACAATTTCTGCACAAGGACTTATCACAGACAAGCATGGAAAGTGGATGCCCTGTCCTTCAGCTGGAAAAACCTATCAGTCTATGCCTTTCCCCCTCTGCCTCTTCTCTCCAAGGTCTTACTAAAGGTCAGACAGGAAAAACCAAAAATGATCCTGATTGCTCCGGACTGGCCTCGTCAGCACTGGTACCCAATTCTATGGAATATGTCCAAACTCCCTCCTTGGTACTTGCCTCAAATACCTCATCTACTGTCTCAGCAGAACAATCAAATTCTGCACTCTCAGCTCCAAACTGAACCTTGCAGCATGGTTGATCATTTACTTATTCAAACAACACCTCTCAGTAAATCTGTGATGGATGTCATTTTGGAAGCCAGAAGGCCTAGTACTAGAAAATCGTATGCTGATAAATGGAAGAGATTCTGTGCTTGGAACCAAGCACAAGGAACAGACACAGCAAAACCAAATATCCCTCAGATTTTACAATACTTAACTGAGATGTTTGATAAGGGCCTATCTTTTTCTTCAATAAAAATCCATGCCTCTGCTATCTCGGCTCATTTTCTCATCCTCTGCTAAAACAGTATCTTAGAGGGGCCAAAAATTTAAGGCCTCCCAGAAGATCACCAACTCCTGCATGGGACCTCAATTTTGTGCTGGAAAAAACTCACCCTGCCTCCTTTTGAACCAGCAGCTACTGCGGATATAAATTTTTTATCTTGGAAAACAGCTTTCCTCTTGGCAATCACTTCAGCAAGAAGGGTTTCAGAACAACAGGCTCTCACGGCTGTAGTGCCTTTTATTACATTTCACCTGGACAGGGTGCCCCTCAGGACCAACCCTTCCTTTATGCCTAAGGTGGTATCCAGTGTGGCTCCTAACCAAACAATTCACCTGCCAACATTTTACCCAAATCCGCAGAACAAGGGGGAGCAGATTCTGCATTCATTGGACGTACACAGACAACTAAGATTCTACTTAAACAGGACCAAATCTCTAAGAAAGTCTGAGCAACTACTGGTGGCATTTGCTTCAGGTTTAGAGGGGAAGGCTATATCAAAGCAGACTATTTCTAAGTGGATAAGCCATTGCATTCATTTCTGCTACTTCCACCATGGTAAACCTCTGCCCAAGGGAAGCAGGTCACATTCCATGAGGGCTGCCTCTACCTCAGCAGCCTTTCTCAGAGGAGTTCCAACCAAAGACATTCTAGAAGCTGTTACTTGGAGCTCTGTTCATACCTTCACAAAGCATTATCTTTTGCCTCTCTTCTACAAATCCAGGGCAGGCTTTGCCACTGCAGTTCTACAGGGCCTTATAGCCACTCCTAATGCTATTTAGTTCCATCCTCCCATCCATAGCTTTTGGATTCTACCCAAATGTAATGACTGCAACAGTGAAACACGAAGAACATAGTACAGCTGCATGTTTTATACCTCTGACGACCTGACGTCATGGAAGAAGGGACAGCAACCGATGCAGGACCCAAGACTTTGTTAATCAGGCCGACTGAGGGCAACCTGCCAGCAGATTACCCAAATGTAATGACTGCAAGAGTGAATACACTCGAACATCTACATTTATGGTAAGTGTACACAACTGTACTTTTTGCATTCTAGCCCCCCTATTTTTTTGCTGTAGTTATTGCTCAGAGTCTACCTATAATGCCAGATCATCTGCATACATCAACTTTGCTGATCTCTCCTGTCTGACCTGTTTGCTAATGCAATCCATCACCAGTATGAATAGCAATGGGCTCATAGCTGAGTTCTGATACACCCTTACTACCACTGAGAACCTCTCTGTGAGACTGAACATTGTTTGCATTTGTGGGACTGGGTTCTTGTACATTGCCTGCATTAATTCTGCCCGTGTTTCTGGGACTGAATCACTGCAGGACTGCCCAAACCAGGTTCCATGAATTTAGTTGGAATTAAATTATTATACCTAACTTTAATGTGTTTTCTTTAGCATATAATAGCTCTGTGAATCAGTCACTATAGTTAGAAAGAGGGCATTGTTAAAGCAAATGTATAGTTATATAGGAATACAGGAACACAGGAACAAAACTAGGAAAGTGATCACAAGGACCAGTTAATAGGTGATTATTAGGTTACCAATCCTAGGGAGGGCTTTTTTAAGCCTAGCCATGTTTCCCAAATGTATCTAACCAGTTTTGATACCCTAGAATTATTTTAATGGGGTAAATGTACACTTAGGCACTGGGTGGTCAGCATTCATATGCTGCCTCTGTCTACAAGAGAGATAGGTGGCAGACCAGGGATAAATTACTGACTCCACATCCACTTGTCCAAGTTATATTTGAATTGGCTTTGGATGATCTCTGCTTCAGGTAGATGGGAAGCCTGTTACAGTTAAGAGGTAATCTTTGAGACACATACCTGTCCCACCAATATGTCTCATTTGTGTTACAGGTGAGGTTTAGGTCCCTACATCAGATAATTCAGATTTTTTTTTTGTTTTGAGGATGTGTAACAGATTTCAAAACCAAACTGATTATGATCTAGATCCATTATGTTGCCTGTATCTGATGCATTCTGCTATGATACATTCCATGGCTTTGCATATAAGGCTGATGTGGCTAATAGGTTCATAAGTTGGTACTAGACTATCGGCCTTAGCCCTATACAAGCCTAGCCATAACAATTCCCTGGAAATTTCTTCCCACAATATTTACTTCCCTGGACCCCTGTCTAGCAGAGTCACTGATGTGATCCTCGGGGTAAATTTCCTATCTTCCATCCAATTGTCAAGGTTCCTTTTGAAGAGGGCCAAAGAGGTGTTCTGCTTGACATGTATGGGCAGTCTAGACCAGAGTATGAGGAGTCTCTGGGTCAGGAACCTATCCCTTCAGCATGTTTTGTTCATTGTGATGACAAGGTTTAGATCCCTGGAGCATGTGGCTCTGAGAGATTGGGACTTCTTTAAGTGGAGCATGTCCAACAGCTCAGGGTTTGACATGGCCTTGTATGTTAAGCAGAGATTGCCTCTGAGTAGACGATATGCCACAGAGTATAGCTTGGGTTTTTTTAGATGGTCAGCATAGGGCATCTGCTTTAGGTCTGTGATTCTTTTAGTGAGGTATTTCTGGGCCTTTCCAGCTGTTGCAGATGTCTTGCGAGGTACATACCAAACAGGGCATTGGGATGAGTACAGTGAGCCAATGACCTCCTTTTTGCTGAAAGAAAAGCACTTAGTGATGAGGTGTGCCACATAGAAGGATTTCCTGACTGTTGTGGTGATGTGGCTATCGAAGGTGAGACCACTGTCCACCTGTATCCCTAAGTCTCTCATCACACTTTCGGTGTTTAGTGTACTGCTACCTATGTAGTAATTCATGGGTACATGTTTTTTCCCAAAGGGGATAACTATACATTTCTTGGCATTAAGCTTGAGCCCATGGCTCTGGCACCAAGCATCTGTTTCTGTAAGGCCCTTTTGTAGAATATCCACATCATTTGGGGATTCAGTAATGGCTCCCAGTTTGCAGTCATCTGAGAACTTTGACAGCCAGAGTCCCTTAGTGTTGGCCTGTACTTCAGAGAAGTAGATGCCAAACAAAAGCGGTCACAGGACTGAACCCTAAGGTACTCCACTTGTCACTTGTCTGGAGCTGGATTTGGAGTCGGCTACTTTTACAGCCTGGGTTCTGTCAGTAAACCAGTTGGCAACCCATCGAGTGATGTAGAGATTTTTGCACAGCTTAGTAAGTTCATCTATGATTCCAGAGTGGGGGATGGTGTAGAAGGCCTTGGTGAGGTCCAGATAGGCTGTGTGGACTGCCTTACCCATGTCCACAGCTCTGGAGACTGATTCAAAGAAGTCAATCAGGTTCAGGAGACAAGATCGGCCCTTCATGAACCCAAACTGGGAGGGTCCAGTGTTTGAAGGTTGCCAATGTCTTTGTTTATAAGTTCCATGATAATGCATTCCATGCCCTTGCAGATCAGGCTCGTCAGACTGATGGGGCAGTAGTTCCCGGGATCCAAGGTGGATCCCCCTTTGTGGAGTGGGATAACTGTAGCTGTGCACCACTCAGTGGGCATGAAGCCTGAGGTGAGGCTATAATTAAATATGACACTTAGGTGAGGTGCTAGTTCATTTTGTAGTTCATGTAGTACACAGCCCGGAATGTCATCTGGTCCCATGGATGCTGTATTCTTAGCTTTGGAGAGTGTGGTTTCTACCTGTGTGGCCATGATTACCGTAATTTGGCAATCCTTTGGTATTGAGATGGGCCCTTTAGGGGTTGAGGGGGGGGTGAAGTTGGCACTCATTCGATCTGCCAGGATATTGGCAATATCCTTGGGATCAGTATATTTAATGTCATTCTGTTGTAGCTCAGAGCAGATCTGAGCATTGCCATTTAGATTCTTGACATAACTATAGAATGGCCTGTGGTTGTCTGTGGAATCTTTGGCAATGTTATTTTCATAACTAGCTTTGGAGGGTTTTATGAGGGATCTCAGCTTCTTACTGAGGCTGGTAAGGGAGTTTTTTGCATCTTGGGATTTTCCTCTTTCCTGCAACAGTTTCTTCCTTCTGTTGTATAGTTTGTTTATGGCAGGGGACCACCAAATTGGCTTCCTTTTTTTTGGAGGAGAGTGTCATGGTTCTATCTGGGATGGCACGATTCATGCATGAGTGGATGTGCTCGTACAGTGCCTTAGTGTAGGATTCAGCAGTCAATGCAGTCAATGCCTTGATTTGTAGATGAGACACCCTTGTGTAGGAAAGCCACAGTTGCTGTTCTAAAGGCATCAGGTACAAATACAGTGGACAGGCAGAGGTAGACACTGAGATAGCATGTACTTGGCACTGATGAGACTGCAGCCTTTTGTGTCTCCTGGTTCCATAGATGTATTACTTTAGTCTTTGACATGGATTTTAGGAATTGTACCAAGATGATCATAGGGAAACTAAAGTTTCAGGGATACTGGGAGCAACAATGTGGGTAGACTGGGTAAAGTTAGGGCTAAATTTGTTTGATTATATATTGGCTCTTTCCTAACAATTGGAAAGTATGATGTCATTATAGAATAGCTCAGAGCATGTTTTGATATTATTCATGAATTTCATCCATAACTGAAGAAATATTTGTAGTTTCCTTTAGTATCTGTAGTGACCTTAAGCTCATTGCTGCTTTACTTGCTCTTATACTCTTAAGTTTATTGCTAACATGTCTCATTGCGGTTCTTAGATAAGGGGATGAGTATTTCTTACATATTTATTTTAAACCTTTTGTTATGCTGTCTGTTCATACAAGAGTTCTACCAGAGAGATTTTTTCCTAAATTTAACATTATATTAGGGATGACAGGTGGTGACTTCTATATGCAGCTGTTTAGGTGTTGATAAAAATCAGAGGTGAATGTGGCAGTGATATCAGATGTGTTCTTTTGCAGGGGATTGTTGAGAAATTTATAGATCTTCAACAAGCTGAAGTAGGATTACCCTGGTGAAGTCAATAAAGACAGGTACATTTGGTGGTGGGGTGGCACCACTGAACCTGAGAGAGAAATGACTGACTTGTGGTCTGATTTAACTAGGGATGGGGAAATGCATGGTAGAGGACAGGCTGGAGTTAGGTTGGTAAGGATCAGGTCAAAGATATTACAGCTTCTAGTGCGTAGCTCTACAACTTGTTCTGGTATATAGGTATTAGCAAAGTTTTAAAAATGCTGTGCAAATCCATTTTTAGGGGTATAAGTGTGCCAGTTGATGCTTGGGTAATAAAAATGCCATTGCAATAAGGTATTTGGTTTGATATTTAACTCTTCAGTGGTGTTAAGGTAATGTATATGATTCTTGGGATATATTGATGAGGATTTGTAGTTAACAATGAAATAATAGTTACACTAGTTAACAGTGATTTAAATCCTAGGAGCTCCAGGTTAGGATTGTGGGTAATTTAGAATGAAGTGATGGCATTTCTGACATATACAGATACTCCTGCACAGTTGCCCAAAGACCTGAAGGAATGATGCCAAATATACTTTATTTATTTATTTGCTTTTCTTACTGGCAAAGTCTATCTGAGAACTGAAATGCCCAGAGGAAGTCAAAGAAGAAAAACATCAAAAGAAGGATAGAAATACATTTTTCGACAAGTCAAAAGAAAAATAGTCATGTAACACTATTTACAAAGTACTTCAAATCAGACTATCAAAAAACATTATTTTCAAAGCATATCCGATTAAGGAAATACATGTTTTCAAGATACTGTGACTAAAATTAAAAATAGTATAATACATTTGCATAGTATCTATAGCAGACAGAGTTGCTATTTCATACTTCAAACTGTATGTGTGGTACAGTTACATAGGTTATTAGTTGCCAGGTAATATTTTAGGGGGGGATTTGAGCTGTTGCAGGTTACTGTAAAGCCTGAAGTGGTTTGGAAGTTTGTTCCATGACTTAGAGATGGTGACAGAGAATAATGAGTCATGGTAATAATTTGTTGATTTATTAAACATCTGGAGTATTTCTCCCCGGGCCACCAGTGAAAACTGGCTTCATTTCAAGTCAGATTTTCCTGGTAAACAAACATTAAATAAATAAATAAATAAAAAATAAAAATATTTGCAACAGTTATTTTACATTGTGAGGACCTCACGTTTCTATCTGGTTCATGCCACTGGATAAGATTTGACAGTGAGGGTGTTTTAAGTGGATGGTGAAGTATTTTGCTTCCTGTGAGTAACTGGAAGAGGTTTTGCTTCCTGTGAGTAACTGGAAGAGGTTTTGCTTCCTGTGAGTAACTGGAAGAGGGCAACGAGATGAGGAAGTTCAAGCCATTTGGGGTTACTGAGCACCTTGTACTGATGGGAGTGCTTTGGGAGGCTGCAGGCAAATTTGCTTATTTTGTTGTAGGTGCTTTCTAGTTTATGTTTGGTGGAAGAGTTGAGATCTGTGAATACTGTTGAGGCATATAGGAGGGAAGGATGGAGAAGGAAGGTGGCAGATAATTTTTATTATTATAATTATCCATTAGCAAGTGTTTTGCTCTGTAAGGAAAGCCTTGTTTGCAGTGTGTCTTCTTGACTGCAGTGTCAATGTGCACATCAAATTTTATCTTATTCTCAGTGATAACTCCTAATAGTTTTGTATTGGTGATGTTTTCAATATTTGTGTTTTTGAGGAGATAATATTAAAGTTGGTGTTTTAATTTATGTTTTTGTGAAGAAATAGGATTAGTTTGGTTTTGTTGGAGTCTAAGAACAATTGAGATACAGTATATTTAGCTAGTTTTCTATACAGATGAAACCTTCAGGTGTGAGGGTTTCTAAGGTTGGAAGGTTTTGGACTGAGCAAACTAAAGCTGAGTTGACAACATGCTATACTATGGTGGAGAGTTTGATTCCTTGTGCATGTCATTAATGAAGATATTGAAAAGTATTGGCCAAGGTATGGTGCCTTGGGGGACTCCTGTAGTAATCAGAAGGAATGTTCAATGAGAGTCATTTCATTTTACAGACTAAGTGTGATTGTTTAGGTGGCAAATGAGCCAGCTAGTCACGGGAGGTGTGAAACATATAAGATTTAGTCTTTGGAAGAGAAGTTGATGTGAGACAGTATCAAAGGCTTTTGAGAAGTTCGGGAAATGGTAGAGACAAAATTGCCCGAGTTTTTAATTTGATTAAGAAATGTAGTAAGGTAGTTTTAGTGTTGTGGTGGAGTTGAAGGCCATGTTAGGTAGGAGAAAGTAATTGGTTTTCAAAACGAATGGCTAGGAGTTGCTGATGTATGCATTTTTCAAGTACTTTAGAGAGGTGAGAAAAGATTGTTATACGGTGATAGTTTGACTGTTTGGTGGATGTGCCACCTTTGTGCACTGGGACTATGAAGGAAACTGATGAATAATAATATACTTATACTTATTATCATCTGTTTTTATTTTTTAGGGTGAATGTATCAGCATTTGCGAATCATGTTTGCTTATGTCCTGACTTAAGTTAGTGATGAGTAACAATTATTCTCAGCTTTATATCTTAAACACACTGTTTTAAATACATGTACTTGTCTTGATATTTCTGCTTCAAATATACACTTGCTTTGCTCAGATGGGTGTCATTTGACAATGAAGCTATTTAAGTACAAATTTTGAATTGTTCTGTTTTTATCTGAAGAAGTCTGTATGCTTTTAGATGAAAGCACTCATTATTTGTTTTAATAAACAGTTCATCTTACTTGGTTGTGTATTCCCTGACAGAATTCCCAGTAAGATATTTAGTTTGTTGTTTTGTTTTTTTTCTTGTTGGTCATGGATTCTGGAACCAGTGCTTTGGGAATACTGTTGGTTTAGAAGCTACAAATGCTTCTATTCACAACCTAACTCTTTTAGTGCAGCAGCTGTTGCAGTGGTAGCATTACAAAAGGAGAAGGCTTGCAGAGCAGTCGGCTTTGCTCAGACCATTTTGGCAGCCAAATGAACTTAATTACACCAGCACAAAGGCAGGTTCAAACTACTGTTTCTTCTACTGAATCCAGAAACACCAGTGGTGTTTTTAATTTAGACTCATGTCTGCATAGACCTGTAGGGAATTGTTATACAGATATGGTGAAGTACAGAGCCTTGACCAATAGTTATCGGAATTACACAAAAAGCTCTTAAAATACCAAAAACTCTAGCAGGAGAATTGGCACTTTTAAGCATCTATTAAAGTCCAATGTGTTCCTAAAGGATTGAGAGCTTGGAAATTCCCACAGGCTTGGTACAGCATTCACTCCTACACTAGTAGCTCCTGGCCACGTTTGACCAACATGGATGTAAATTTATGGAGCTCCTGATAAAACACAATCTTAGGAGATGGAAATGCTGTACTCTGACATCAAAAAGATAGATAAAACTATTTGTGAAGATATTTTGTTCCATCAAGTACAACAAAGATTCAGGTCTATTTTGTCAGATGTGGAGAATACATGGTGGAAAATTCAACAACTGAAACTCAAGAAGCTTGAGCGTGACTTAAAATAATACACAGAGGGGACTGCATATCCCCACCCCATCAAAACATATGGGGAGAGGAGCCTCAGTGAAGTGATCAACAAACAGTGCCCTTCAAATAGAATGATGAAGTAACACAGCATGCTTTGGAGTATGCTCCCCTACGAACGTCAGCATGGATTTGGAACAGCAGAAATAAGAACCAGGGGAATTACCAGGACCAGAGCAGGAATATTAATTATTCCTCAAATAATCAGAAGAGGAGGAGCCAGTGCAGGCAGAGGAGGTGACTGTACATAATTGTAATATTATATTCAACTCTGTTAGTGACTGTAAAATTTATAATTATAGTTCTGTTGCTTTAAATACTCTCCATGCCAATTTGTTTTGTATGGGCCAGTATTTTAACCATCTGGATATAAAAAAGCTACTATTGAGCTTAAATTATATGTCAGGAAACTAAACATTCAGTATCTGATGGCCCACAAAACTTTACTGCATGTGAATCAAGTGTTTCATGTATTCCTAGCACAGTCAACCCTGAGCTTCATCCCACCCTTAAGTGTTTTGAGCAGGCTTCAGAAATGGACAGTAGGTATATGGACAGTAGGTATTTGAGAAGTTCTAATCCCCCACTTTCCTGGCACAATATTTCTAAGCAACAGCAGGATATATGGAAAGAGTTACAAAGAGAAAAAAATCTGTGATTTATGTGCACAGATAAAGGGGAAGGTTTAGTAGCCATGTATCAGTTAGACCATGAACAACATATGTTTAATATGTTGTATGACAGTACTTATACAGAGTTAGCTATTAATGAGATACATGTTGCATACTACAAAATTGATGCTGTTTTATATGACATGCTCATACCTCTCAGTACAAAAAATCTGAACAAATCCAGAAAGAATGGGGGTGACAAAGGCCCAAAAATAGGAACAGGCCCAAAACAGCTGATTTGGCATAGTGGTATGTTGCTCAGACTGTAGTGCACAGGGTCCTGGGTTCAAGACTTGGCAGTGAAATGCATGGTGATAACACATCTGGGAGTGGGAGGGTGGCATAATGGTTACAGTTTTACCTAACAGAAACAAGATGCAGGGTTTGATTCTCATATGGGGTAATTGGCTAGGCTTAAAATGGCCTGCAAGGGTATTTAGCCTAGTATTAACCTATGAACAGCTTTTAAATATTGCTCCTATAAACTTAGAAAGTTACTAGAATAACAGATTTTGCATAATTATGCATTTCCTGAAGGCTATAAAGTATGAAACTCAAATGTCTGTCATTATTAAGTACTACTGAGTGACTTTAATCTTTAGTGATTTGCCAGAAAAACACAAATTTTATAAGGAACAGACTAAAAATATGAGGCAAAAATCTGGACATACTGTGAAAATCTGTACAGTTGAGAGGTATGGACATGCTAATGCATGGTGAAATCCAACTGGATGAATTCAAATTTCTGTCTGTTGAGAAGCCTAGAATTCCAGTGATATTTGTCATTCCCAAAATACATAAAATGTTGCTTGCCCACCTTTTAGAGCTATTGTTGATGCAAGCACTTGAAAAACAAGTTTGACAGCACAATACATTGACAAAATCTTGAACCGAGATGTTTATATCTATCATATTTGCAAAGACTCATGAGAGTTGTTGAAAACAGTAAGCCAGTTAAGTAATCTTTCAGAAATTACTTTTATTATTATTGATGTGCAAGATTTATTCAGCTGCATCCCAGACACAACTGACCTTGAATGATTTTCAGAATATTTTGTTGAACATTTTAAAATGTCACAGAGTAAAAATAATGTACTCAGTGCTTTGATGGACATTGTATTACATAATAATTATTTATTTTCTGAAGGCCATTATTTACATCAAAATAAGGTATTACAATGGAAGCAGCTTGTGGGCCTTTGTATGTAAATATATTCATGGTCTCATGGGAATAGAAGCTTTTATTTAAAAGCCATTATAGAGATTCTTGGAGCATGTGCACACGCTTCCTGTATGATATTTTCATAGCTTAAACAGACAGTGTGGATATAATTAATGATTTTATAACATACATAAACAATACTAAGTTTTTTTTACTTAATGCACGGTGTAGGCCAGGATTCTATTGCATATTTAGATGTTCAGCTAAAAAAAGAAAATATTTCAGGGAACTTAAGACTTGTTAGCCAATCTATTGGAAACCCACATATTCTAATATGTTTTTACATTATACCAGCTGTCATCCACACCATCAAAAGCAGGCAATTGTTAAAGACCAATTTGTGAGGGCAGCAAGAATGGTGTCTAGCCATAGTGATTTTCTCAAAGACATTAATTTAGTTTCCACTGTGTTCTTGAATAAGGGGAACCTTAAAGCATTACTTAAATCATTAAGTAAATAAGTCAAAACAAAAAGAGCTCAATGTACGTTGGTACCCCTTTTAAAGTATGAGATTAGAAAATGAATTTAATGATATTCCTGTTATAGAACACCATTCTAGTGCATTAGACAATTGTATGTATCAGCAACAAGCTAGCTATGCACATTTCTTTGTTACCACATAGTCAGTTGACAGCCCACCATTTAGTAATATCATTAGAAAAAAAAATGCCAGTTCATTTCTAATGACAGAATTTTATGTACATGTTTAGGCGAAGCACCTAACATAGTCTATAAAAAGAGCATTTGTTTCAAAAACATATATGATTTTATGGGACATTCTAAAGATAAAATAACTACTGGGCGCATGACTAACTGTGGGGCATGCTCACAATGCCCTCTCATTTTTGTGTGTAGTATCCTTTCCATCAATAATATAACCATTTCAATCCCTAGAAAATTTAATTGTCATACAAAGGGGATTATTTATGCTACAATATGTAACCAGAGCAATAGTTTCTATATTGGTAAATGAGAACGCACGCTTAGAGATCGTATCTACGAACATAACTATGAGATTAAAAAGGCTAAATCTACAAATGAACTCTACAAACATATTCATCAATTTCCTGACCATCATTTTTTGTTTGCTATCATTGAAAAACTAGAGGTTAGCCACAGAGGTGGGCCATGTAAATTATTAATTGAAGAGAGAGAGTTTTGGTGGCTGATATTTTTGAATGCTTCATTCCCCCAGGGCTTAATGATGTTATATCTATACAATGCTTACTCAGAAAGCATATGAAAAATAATAAGCTTGTATTTATGATCATCTGTTTTATTTTTTAGGGTGAATATATCAGCATTTGTGTATCATTTTCCCTTATGCCCTGGCTTAAGTTACTGATGAATAACATTTATTCTCAGTTTTATATCAGCACACTGTTTTAAATGCATGTAGTTGTCTTGACAACTGTTGCTTTAAGTATGCACTTGCTTTGCTTAGATGGGTGTCATGTGACAAGGAAGCTATTTAAGTGCAAATTTTGAATTGTTCTGGTTTTATCTGATGAAGTCTGTATGCTTTTAGATGAAAGTGTTCTTACTTGTTTTAATAAACAGTTCATCATACTTGGTTGTGTATTCTTTGGCAGAGTTTCCAGTAAATTTTTTAGTTTGTTGTTTTGGTTGTTTTCTTGATCTGAGACAATGGCAAAAGCTTTTGAGAAGTCCAGGAAAAGAGTGGAGTCAAAATTACCTGAATCTTTACTTTGATTAATAGTATTTAGGAAATGTAGTAGGGTAGTTTAGGTGCTATGGTGGGATTGAAAGCTGTTAGGTAGGAGAATGTAATTGGTTTTCAAAAAGAATAGCTACGAGTTGCTGATGTATGCATTTTTCAATTACTTTGGAGAAGGGAGAAAATAGTGTTATAAGGGATAGTTTCACTGTTTGGTGGATGTACCACCTTTGTGCAATGTGATTATGAAGGAAACTTCCTATAGGGCCAGAATATTGTTTTCTGTAATGGATCTATTAATTAGGACTGTGGAATAGATTGCCCATACATGTCAAGCAGAGTGCCTCTCTGGCCCTTCAAAATGAACCTTGAGGATTGGATGAGAGAAAGGAAATTCACCCCAGGATCACATCAGTCGCCCTGCTAGTCAGGGGTCCAGGGAAGTAAATTGTGTGGGAAGAAATAGCCAGGAAATTGTTATGGCTTGGCTTGTATAGACCCTAGGATTGATAGCCTAGTACCAACCTATAAACCTATAGGATAGATACAGAGTAGAAAATAATGTCAGCATCTATACTGAGGTATTCTGATAGCAGGTTGTCAGGAGCTAGTGTTGTGGTTTCAGTTTTTTAGTCTATTTTTTGATGGTATTTGGATGGTTGTTAGTTTGAGCTGGTGTGTGGATCTATGGTCTGGAGGGGTTAGTTGGGGTAGGGTATCCATTATAGTACTGGATATGAACTGTTTGTGGAATTTGTCTGCAATGTCCCTGTTGGTTTCAGATGGGAAAGGATTTGGGGTTGTCTTTATACTTGGTTTTAAGAGGATGTTTACATTTTTCCAAAATCATTTTTTCTAATTTGTGGTCTGGTTTGAGTAGAAGTATTTTTATTTTTATCATAGCAATCTTGTGCCTTTGTGTGGTTTATTTGACACCAATATGTATCTAGGTAGGAATAGGTCTTAGTTTTGTGTCATTATTTCCATATGATGTCTCTGTTTTTCATGAGTTGTTTAGTTTGATGGGTTAGCCATAGGTTAGAATTAATGTTTATTCTTTTATGTCTAAGTGGGGCTTGCTTTATTAGGGTCAATAAGGAATTATTGAAGTGACAGAGAACTATATCTAGAGGCAGATATTTGAGGGGTTCCCAGCCATACTGTTTGTGTGTCACTAAATATGGATTTATCAACACTGGATAAGTTTCTCACAGAGTTGAACTATAGGGGTTTGGGGAGAGGGGCTTATAGGATTCCTTGTCGATGTAGGTGGGGTGATCATGACTGAGAGTTTGTGAAGGTGCTGGCTAGCTTATTTATTCAGGGTTAGTTGGGAGAATGCAGTCTAGTATGGAGTTTCTTGATATTTTGTCAAATCAGGTTGGCCGTTGAATCAGCTAAGTGAAATGATAGAGGCTAGCATTATGGGGAATAGATTTAGGTTTGCTAGAGGTCAAGTATATGTTAATGTCACTGGGCAGGATGGTTTATTGAATGAAAGTAGATGATAAATAGTTAAATATGTTTTCAGTAGTTTTAGCATTTTGGGGAAAGGGGGATGTAGACGGCTGCAATGATTATCAATTTCTGATTGTTTAGGTGGAATTTGGCTTTAAGTATTTCTTTGTTGCTTTATTGTGGAATATTTGGGATGTGGGTATGGATTTGTAATGTTGCTCGAAAGATGACAGCCATGTCCCCCAACCCATTTACCATTCGGCCTTTCTTAATGATGCTGTAACTGGTAGGAGTGATTTCTTCATCTTTAATTTCAGATCTATACCAGGTTTCAATGATAATTAGGATGTGAGGTTTAATGGAATTCAATTCATGTATGAAGGTCTGATATCATATTGCAGATGCTGCAGGTATTGATATGTTTATAGGCTGGAGGAAAAACATTGGGATTTGTTGTGTTTTAGAGGAGTATTGAGAAAGGGAGTTTTTATTCACAGGGTTTGGGGATTGGGCTATTGTCAGGTCAGGGTTGGGTTCATACCTCTCAACCTCTAAGACCAATAAATTTGGACAATGCCATGTATAATGGGAGGACAATGGTCCAAAAATAGAGACAATTTCTAAATATTGCTCTTGCAAACATAGAAAGTTGATAGAATAACAGATTTGGCATTAGCATGAATTTTCTGAAGAGTATGAAGTCTGTAACTTAAATGTCTGTCATTATTTTCTGACTTAAATCCTCAAAGATTTACCAGAAAACCCAAATGTTATGAGGAGGAGATTAAAAATATGAGGCAAAAATCTGGACATTCTGTGCAAATCTATACAGTTGAGAGGTATTGTGGAGTGTACATCTCCCCTTTCTGTTACTTTGTTGGGGTTCGTGGTGGAGTTTTTGAGGTTATGGATAAGAAGTTTTAGTACTTTTTGTACTGGAGTGTGGAGTTTTGTATTTGGTGTAGATTAGTAATGTAGTTTTTTTTTACTTAAATTTCATCTATGCTAAAGAAGGATGGCCAGATTAGGGAGCTCTATAAGTGGACAGTGCTTAAGTATTTTCTTTCTGGAGGACTTGGTTTGAGTGTAGGTACGGCATGATTCATAAGTATTTAATAGACTTAGGATGGTTAAAGTTCCTATCAGATAAAGTATTTTCATGTTGGGATGGAGAAATTAGTTTTATAGAGGAGTATAGAGAGGAAATGGGAGGAAGAAAACTACAAACATATTGGACTTATAAGAGAAGGATGATGAAAAATGACTAGTCTTTTCTGAATTTTAATGAATTGGTTATTTGTTGCACAGAAGTAGAAAATAAGAAAATAGAAGGAGAACTAACAGGCTATAATGTATAAAGGAATTATTTTCACAAAAAAAGTTTAATCTGAAAATGCAGCAGATTATATCATTGTGGTGACATAGAGGGATAATACCTGATTATGACCCAGACAATCCTGTTTTAATTAGCATCTCAGGTGAATGATGGAGTTGAAGGGAGGGATGGGCATGCCCATTCTGGGAAAGGGAGGGTGGTATTTAGGTGTCTGTTGATGATGATCCCTAGTGGAGGTTGGGGACGTTACCAGAAGAGGTGTGGCCAGTAGGTAGTGGTGGGCCTGACTGAGTTGCTGTGAAGACAGGGAGATATGCCACATGCCCACACTGCATGTCTACCCTGGACCATACCACAAAGCCACAAGGTGGGGGAAGAAACAATGTAGGCTCAAGAAGGACCGTTCCCATACAAAAGCTAAGACATTCTGAACCCCATTGTTTTTAGTTTATGACTGGTCCCAGCATTTCTTAGAGTAAATTTGGGCAGGCAAGAAGCAGCTGGAAGACCTGATGTAGGTGGGGCATGAGGGCCAGGCTGCTAACAAAATGTGCAGGAAGAGAAAAAAAAGCCAAAAATAAATAAATAAATAAACAAGGCAGAGGTAAAAATCTAGCTTGCTATGGAAATCAAAAACATTAGACAAAGTTCTACTTTGAAAGCAATGGAATAACTACATTTTAGTAAGAGTTTATGTGATGAGGTTTACTGGCAAGTTGCATCTAAATTATTTTCTGTTTGACATATTTTTCTGATAGACCACATGGTTACCCTACTACAAGTGCATCTTTGTCAGTGCCTCAGGACATAATTTCCGACCAGTTATAATGCATATTAATGATCCTTCTCCTTTATTTCATTTGCTGCCTGCTCTGTAAATTACTCTGCAGCATTGATGTTCTTCCTGTCACTGATGTGTAACACCTTGTTTTAAGTGTGTTATGTTAAAATGAGCCACTTTATAAAATGAAGATAAGTTGAGGTGGAAAAGTAATGTAATTATTTTTTATATTTTGCAGATTAGTTATTTCCAATGTTGAAAAAGAACAAAAAAGACAGGTTACCTCAAATGTTGATAAAAAACGAGAACAGGTAACACATTTAACATCATTCTTTATAAACTCTTTTGCAGCAGCTGATATGTTGGTGTTTTATGCACAATGTCCATAACATGCCAGTAGAGCTGGCTTATTCCTAGTGGCCAAGGTATGGTGCTTTGTATCTATGTAAGGCAGTGTCTTTGCAGCTACATTTCCATACTGGAAGATGCTATTTCTTTGCTAAATAGATTAAGTTGTTTACATTACAATGGTTTAAACTGTGTGCATCTGACAAGTTTGACTTCTTTTATATGATGCATTTGAAAAACATAATGTGTAGGTTATCGCAACAAACCCAAAAAAGTGAACATGCATCATTGTCCAAAAACAATGCTTCATGTGTCTGTGCTTCAGTTGTCTGATAAGTCAGTTAAACATCATATATATATCCATGTAAAATATCCTAATCAATGTGTAGTGCATAGAGCACTTTGATTATGTTCCACAATCAGGAAATATGCTTAGGCAGTCTTCTGACATCAGAACATTGTTTAACCAGTTTTTGTTAAGCATCTCTAAGTGCTGTTAAGCTCTACTCTTGTGCTGGAACATATCAGTGGTCAGATTTACACAATTCAGAACAACAGTGAGAAGCTGAAACAGCTTTCAAAGCTGTGAGATACTTTGTTGCATCACTTTTTAAACCAAGCTTGTGGCAAATCAAAGTGTCTTAACACCTTTTAGAGTTACTTTTCCTTAGAGGGACACTCTGCTTCTGCCCCTTGTCTGTGTGACAGAGGTAGAGTTATAGAGCATTTATTACTCTTACACTTTTAATGTGTAACTGATAGTACATAGAAGCAAATAAAGCTCCCTACACTACTAAGAAATATAATTCAAACTCTTCAGTTATAACTCATTTGTTATGTTTTCTTAACATAAATGTCAAGATTCACCATGAGAGCAGAGTGAAGCAAAACTCTATTTGTGAATTTCTTGACTGCCATATCTTGGCCACATAACATCTTGACCAAGATCAGAGATACGATCATAATCATCTATATAATGACCATATTTATTATGTTTGTTATAACATCATTTAACATAGGAATATATAATGACCATATTTACTATGTTTATTACATCATCATTTAACACAGGAATATATAATGACCATGTTTACTATATTTATTACATCATCATTTAACATAGGACTATATAATGACCATATTTACAGTGTTCGTTTTATCATCATTTGAACTAGGAATATATAATGACCATATTTACTATGTTTATTATATCATCATTTAACATGGAATATATATAATGTCCATATTTACTGTGTTTATTATATCATCATTTAACATAGGAATATATAATGACTATATTTACTATGTTTATTACATCATCATTTAACATAGGAATATATAATGACCATATTTATTATGTTTATTACATCATCATCATTTAACATAGGAATATATAATGACCATATTTACTATGTTTGTTATATCATCATTTAACATACAAATATATAATGACCCTATTTACTATGTTTATTACATCATCATTTAACATAGTAATATATAATGACCATATTTACTATGTTTATTATATCATCATTTAACATAGGAATATATAATAATATTTACTATGTTTATTATATCATCTACTATGTTTATTATATCATCATTCAACATAGGAATATATAATGACCATATTCATTATGTTTATTATATCATCAGTTAGCAAAGGAATATATAATGACCATATTTACTTTGTTTATGATATCATTATTTAACACAGGAATATATAATGACCATATTTACTATGTTTATTATATCAACATTTAACATAGGAACCATAGGCTATTCTACTACCACTGAGACAAAGAAGTACATCTTTAGCATCTGGGAGACTGTTTCCCAGAGAAACACCAGCTCTTTCAAGAAGTCCTATGGGAGGTTCAAGGCACTACTATTTTAGTCCAAAAACTTCAAAACAATTGTGTGATTCCACACATGTGGCACAAAAGTTAGAAACTTGCTGTTATACATTAAAAGCCTTTTATTGTGGTGGGCAAGCACAGTGCACCCCTCCAATATTGTGGGGAGTGCATTTTTATACCTGTGCTACCTATGTATGCTTACTTCTGCATTGCTGTACATTGGAGAGGAAGTAATTCTATGAGACACAATATTTTTGTCATGCCATATATTTCCCCCTAATAGCACTTATTTTCTCAGAGTTTGGAACTCTCATTATTGGGTCTTGATCTTACAACAGGAACTAATTTTTCAGATTTCCTTTTACACACTTGCCTCCAGCTATTACTTACTCACTCACAGCCAGTTCTGAGCAATAGCTATATATATATATATATATATATATATATATATATATATATATATATATACACATATACACCCTAGAAGTCTAGTTATTATTAAATTTGAATGACCAGTAGTATTTTTACTTGTTTTTTATTACTAACATAAAATGTAAAATGGCAACCATGGCTAAAATCAAAATATTTTATTTAAAAATAAATATAAAAGATGAGAGCTTTCAGGCTGAAACTGTTCTTCAGATCTAAAATGCACACTAAGCAACTCAATCATAAATGAAATCTATCAAATACAATCATTTGAACAATTATCGTATCAGTTAATCCTTCTTTTCTTCAGAACAGGATTTAAAGGAACTGCTACATTTAATCCAGGCAGTCTATGCACCTGCAGTTTAACAATCCATCTCATTTCAGCCACTTCCATGTCATTCACTAAATCCCTACCTCTTTTATTTTCAGATACTAGTTGTAGTACCATGAAGTTAAAATATATACTGGATAATCCAATATATACTTCGCTAGTGCATTTAATTGGTTGTTTTTTTCTAATATCATAAATGTGTTGGAATATCCCCTGTTTAAGCATAAAAATTATTTTTCCAACATAAAACTGGTCACAATGAAGACAACATGCTATATATACTAGATTACTAGAACGACAATCAGCATAAAGAGTAGGTTGGATTTTAATTCCTGTCACTGGATGAATAAAATTGTTTTCATAATATATTCACATAGTCTACATGACTGGTATGATAAGTACCTATTCTATTAGACTTTGTATTTACTTTTATTTCCATGGACCATAGCAATGTTTTCTCTTTAAATTTAGGCTATTTTTAAAGCAGAAACTAGGCTTATCACCAGCTGCTTCTTTCACCTTGTCATCAGAAGTTAAAATGTTCTCATATTGTTGTTCCCAGAAGTCCTAAGCTGTACTCAGGTATGATGTTTAAAGCAGGTAAAGTAACAGGGCTGAATCCACTAAAGGAAAGTAATGTTAACAAAAACACATAAGACACAAAAATGTGTTATATCAACCGAATGTCTTAATGCGAGTTGATTCTTACAAAAATGTGGAAGACTACAGAGTAAACAGATTTGTTTCATTTTGGACACTGTGTGAATTTAAATGTGCTGATTATTAGTCTTTGTTTTCAGAAGTCATGAAGATAACAGACATTACCAGTGCTTGTTTTAGGAATATTTTTAAACTGTGTTTTATGATATCAGATACCTGATATAGCTGTCTTAGGTTATGTTCCACAACATGCAAGTATTGAATTTATACATTGTTAAGAGAAGTGGGTATTTCAGCTTTTTATCAGTAGTCCAAATGATCTACTCTCCAATGGTCAAGTTGGTGAATAATTTAAACTGTAAAAATCCTAATAAATAAAGCTTGGAGTATTAGCAGTGTTATATAACATTGCCTCTACCTAAGTTAGAGTATAGAAATACAGACTTGCAAGGCATGGATTTATGATCATTTCAGCTATTAATGAGTTAAAAACATAAACAGTAAAGTAGGTGCACCTACTTATTTCTGTCTGAAAATGCAAGTTGAGTCCAGTGAAAACCAGTCTACCCAATGTTTTGCTTTGGCAAACTAAAAATGGCCATGGTTAATTATAGCATGCAGGCAGAGGCTGGAGTATAGTAGCATAGCCACAAGTAATACTAACAAAGGCAACAGTGTGCCATTTCTGAGGCATGTTGTGTGTTATCAATTCATGTTATTATATTTTGAGTTAAACATTTTAGGTTTGGCCAAGACTTTCAGGGTTAGTCATGGGATTTTAAAGTTTGGGCTAAGCACATAGTTTTAATGTCGGTTATGGAGTTTTAGGGTTAAGGAGGTGGTTTTAGGATTAGGGTTAGGGTTAGGGATGAAAATGTAGAGTTAGAGTAAAGGGTTTAGTTTTACAACTAGGCCTAAAGATGGAGGTTTGGAGGTTTTTAAGAATAGGGTTAGGAATGGAATCTTATCATTAACAACATTGTGACTCCAGGGAAATACTGCCAATACAGCTATCCGGAATTTTATAAATAATTGTATGTCACTTGAAAATATTAATATGATTTATATAGAGATGTGACACTGCCAGCCCAGCTCTCTGGAATTTTGTAAATAATCATATGTCATTTGTGAATAGTGATATGATTTATATGCTTGTCTTACAAATGTAAAAGAACTGTATGTTATGTACTGAGCTTCAAGAATATAACCACAGTGTACCCTACTGGGAAAGAATAGAAATGAATGTAAGCTATATGCCTGTGCAAATGTATGTTTTAAAGGTAGAAGCTGAACATACAGAGTTAACTTACAAAACTTTAAGAAAATAAGTTGAAATTAAGTGCTTTACAATGTGCTATAAAAAGTTAGTTTCAGTGCAGCAAACAGATACAATGTCTAGAGCTAGGGTTTTCTTATTGTCTTGAAACAGAAATAATTACTAGGTTTCAAATGTAAATTGTTTTTTATTGCTCTGTTACTCCCTAGCAGCTGCACATCTGAGAGATAAGTATTTTTGACACAGTGATACTGGTTTCTGTTAGCCTGGGAACTGAAGACAGGTGACAAAGAGTGATGTTATCCAGCTGACCCAGCAGTAATGTTTTGATATTAATTTGAGAACTCTCTCAGAGACTGTGCATTTTATAATTGTCTTTGGACCTAGGAACATTCTCTCATCAGCACTTGCCTTGCTAATAGTAAGTAATCAGGGTACATTAATCTCTCCTAGATATAGATAGGAATATAGGAAAGATTGGTTTAAATTTATTTCTGTATTTATTTGAGACTGTTCTACAATGTTGTTTTAAAATATTTCCTGTGATTCTGAACTCTGTAGTTACTTTGCTTGTTTGAGTATTGTTTTGTTATTTTATTATGTATTATTAAATGTATTTAAACTTTTTAATCATGG
>NC_056743.1:1862284406-1862331906 GCF_019279795.1 Protopterus annectens | reverse complement strand
GGGATGCCCTAAATAGAATCAAGCCAAGAATAATTTCATACTTTGAAGCTTTTGACACCAGTCCAATTTTCCAAACTGCAGGGGCAAAACTTGTTCAAGGGAAGATCACATAGGAAGAACAGACAGAAGAAGAGAAAGCAAATGTGGCTGGGGAATAGCAACAGCCTAGTTTTCTGCTTCAGTGGCATTATAGTGGAAAATAGAGGTGTGGGGGCAGGCTTCCGGAACTTGGCCCAAGCAGGGAAACAGAAAAGTGTAAAGGATATAAAAGGAGATCAGAAATAGCCACCAATAAATCAAGAATAATTAGGTGGGCGTTAGAGACCAATGAAAATCCTAATGCAATGGTTAACAGTGCATTTAAAAAGGCCTGAAAACAATATGCAGGCCTTCTATTTTTTTAGCACTACTACAGTGCATTTGTCATGTTATGTAACATGTGCATAATCAGTTTTCAGCACTCACTTTAACATTCAGATTTCTCTGTCTTTAGGGGATCTGCGGAAACACCTGTATACTAGACCATGGTTAAAAAGAAAAAAACAGAGTCTTAAGGGGCTAAAAAAGGCCCATCATTCATAGTGGTGTCTTTAGAGGCTAGCTGGAAAACATCTGTCATGGGTTATAGTTTCCAACTTGGCACCAAAAGACAGGGTCTAAAGTGCTACATCATGAGCCCAGAATCCTGTGTCAAGAGGCAAGAGATTGTCGGTCTTCAGTCTTGTGTCTTAAGTGGTGGGGGGATGCCAAAGAGAGTATTTGTATGGCAGACAATAATACTTAGCCTGACACTAAAAGGCTGAATCTAAAAGGAGATGCAGCTATTTGGAACCCTATGTCTTTCACTGGGAAAGAAAAAAGAAATAGCTCTATAACAGGCCATGTTTATTTACTTTGCCCAGAGTGACGGTGTCGAGAGAGAGAGAGAGTGAGAGAGAGAAGGAGACTGCGTCAAAGAGTAGGGCACTTATCACTATCTGAGTGGACTTTTTGTTTGTAGAGTACATTTGCTGCCTGTAGACATAATCTGTATGATAAACATTTCTATTTAGGTGTGACAAAAAACAGATTCAGAAAATTCTCTAAATTCCACAAAATCATTGCGAATCATGAATTGCCATGTTATGAGTTTAGCTGAGTCAATAAATCTTTCTACAAAACAACCAATTAATCTATGCTCTTTTATTAAAGTGTGTTATATTTCATATTATTGACAGCTTTGGAAAAGTGCTGCTTAACAAAAGAACAGTGACGGTTTCTCTCATTTTTTCTTTTTCCGTATCCTTTTCTTTACCTAGGATCAGAATGATCACGGCATGAAATTTGCAACAGTGCAGCTATATCAAGTTACTTCACAACTCAAGAATGTTGTTCCGGAAGATTCAGCAGAGTATGCAAATGTCTATTTCAAGAGTGTGCTAGATAATGATCATATCTATGCTAATATGTGAACACTGCCGAGTTACGTACAAATGCTAAAATACCAATGTATTATATAGAGGACCATGACAGAAAAAAACGCTGAAATTACAAAGCAAAACAAAAAGATTAAGAAGCAAAGGCATTAATCAATGTTTGCTGCAGACTGCTCCTACACTGTCTACTAACTAAACATATAACAAGCGTATAAAACATGACAATAACATATGTGTATCGTGTCAGCATTTTTTTATTATGACAAGTTACATTTTTTTTCTCTCTACAAAATGCCAATAACCAACTGAATAAGAAAAAGGTCAAGAAGAAGGAATATGAAGATAAAGGAGTGAATTAGGAAGTTAGGAACAAAAAGCCAGATTAGCAGGCAGCTAAAGTAGTAAGGGAGAGAACTGAGGAACAGAGATGGGACTCTTTCTTTGCCATCTATACTTATGAGTCTTCCAGCATTTCTAATAGACAGAATGCAGGAGGTCTCTGAGGCTAGACGTCTATACCTGCAGCAGAAGATGACCCTGGTCAATACTGGATTCCCAGCCATTTTGGCCTTGTGGATCTGTGGGATCATAGCACCCTCATACTGAATCAAGACTATGACAAATCTGAACACAGTTACGTGACATCACACTTTAAAAGAATGGTGATGCATCTAAAGAGTTTGGAGTAGGTGGAACAGGATGTCTGGGGATTACAAAGGTTTGAATAAAAATTACTAAGGGACTTTACCTGCCTGCTGATGTTGGCACTTCAGACAGATAGATTATTTACGCATTGGTAATACAGTGGGTGCTATGCTGCAACGAACACAATGTAAAATGTGGGAAAACTTTTAATCAATTGCCCATACTGGTATAAGTGTGTTTTGAGTGTCAAATTGTAAACTATATGCAGCCTAATCACTCTACAACTAAGATATTTTTTTCCTTATCCAATCGGAAAGGGGGTATCTGGGTTCAAATCTTCTTTAAAATGCTGGACAAAAAGTGACAGTTGGTGAAGAACATTAAGGCTTTGAGTTGTTAATGAGCAACTTCCTGTGCAGGGTTTGATTCCCTCAACCAGAATTTGCCTACTGTATGATCTTGAGCAGGTCACTTAACCATACAGCTCTTTGGAGCAATTAGGAATTTGGCCCAGGCCCATTATTTGTCTTCTGGACAGTATGCCAAGTGCCTGCCTTTGAACCTAAGAACAGGAAAACTGCTATTCCTGCTGGACTGGAATCATGAATGCAGGAGGCAGAATTCTGGATAGCAGTATAGTTATCAGAAATGAACAGTTTCAAAGGATTTTTATGGCACAATGCTATGGGAAACAGAGGGGCAAAAACAGAAACAATATTCCAATATATAACTGAAGTTTTAGATTTCATGTCAGACCATTAATAGCCGTAGTCCAGAAAACTGGTGTTGATTCACATGTGCAAATCTAACAGCATCAGAAAAAATGATTAAAGGACATTAACCTAGCTTGTAATATAAATAGAAAATGCTGGAGGGACAGGTATGTGTCTCAGAGACCACCCCTACTATGGAATAGGCTTCCCATCCATGTGAACCCAGGTTCATCCCTGACTCTATTCAAATGCAATTTATTTTGACCAATGGATTGGGAATCAGAAATTTTCCTCTGGGCTGGCACCTATGGAAGCTTGTAAATGCTCAGCCCCCTTAACATAACTATATGCATCTGGAAATGTGTTCTGCTATGTATAAATGGGAAAATATGGCCAGCCCAAACTATTTAGTTATGTATTTTCTGCCTTTAAGTTACCAAATGCAAAACAAAATGCATCAGGAACCTCAGGAAGCTTGCACTGCTAACTATCACTTTGAACAAGTACTAAGGAACTTTTCTCACCATAAATATAATCTAAAATAAGGAAAGCAAAAAGTTAAGCTCCCATATAGCTTTTCAGCTGAAAGAATATGTTATTTTATGTAAATATCAGCAACTGTGGTGGTTCAGTAGAATGGGGTTTGGAGTCAAGGGGTGTAAAGGTCAATTTTGTTGTAGAAAAATAAATTTATAAACTGGGAAAATATGGTTAGGTTTAAAAAGGACTTCCAGGGACATTAGCCTAGGAAGTGCCTATGCACCTATGAACTTATGATGTCTCTGGCATATTTGATCAAAAGGATTTTTTAAGTGTGGAAAGGAGGGGGGATAGTTCTTTTTTTGGTTTAAAGAACAGTTGATGATATAATGATGATATTAATAATGCAAAAGGTGAAGACTGATGTATTAACAGCAGCAAGCATTGAATTATAGGAAAGACAATGCAATTGCATTTTGCCAACATTTACACATCGGTAGTACCCACTCAGACTGAACCTCCTCCTCAAGAATGGCCAGGCCAGTCAGGCCAGGGGTAAATTTATGAATGTTTGTCCAGTCCTCATGTTCTTGTTTGAAGGAAGGCAATGTAACAAATGGCTTAATTTACAGTCGCAGTCTATTCCACAGATGTGGAAGGAGATGTGTAATGAACCTATTTCTCCACCTCACTACCTCATTTTATTTATCTGCTGATGTTAGGTCCTTTGTTCTGGTATTTCTGGCACAATTCAATTTGTGAAGATACAAAAGACCTAGGACCACTGGGTCCTTAGTGGTTCAGAAGACAAGGCCTAGATCTTCCCTTAAACATCTGTCAAATACTGAATACAGGGACAATGCTTCCAGTCTTTTCTAATGGCTTAGCATTGCTAAGTTAGTGATTTCTTAGGTAGGAACCTCTTGGGCCTTTCCAGTTGTTTTAGATCAAATGAGGTACATCTCAAAGGGGGCATGTTATTCAGTTATTGGCCTAATCAATGCTGAATATTATAGGACAATAACTTATTTGGATCTGCATGACATTCCTTTGGTAATCAGCTGCACCAAGTAGAATGAATTTTTGACTACTGTGGTGACATGATGATCTAAGTAGATGGTATTATTAACCCAAGTTCCAAGATCTAACAATATTCTTCTTTTGAAGTGCACTATCATCTATGTCATATATGTGATATCTAGCTGTCTATCTTACTACATAAGGGTCTATTTTAATGCATTTATCCTGCTAAATATGTTAATATGGGGTATTGTGTCAAAGGTTTTAGCAAGGTCAAGGTATGCCATGTGGATAGCATAACCACTTTCAAATGCCTGTGCTATTCTTTCAAGGGAGTTAATCCAATTCATTAGAGATTATCATCCTTTTGAAAAATTAAACTGCTGTGGAGCTAGCCTGATGAAATTGTTAATGTCATAGTTTATCAGGTCATTTATAATATCAGCTTTGCAAATAAGACTAGTCTTACTGATGGAACTGTAATGCCCATGGTCAGAGGTAGGGGCCACCCATGTGTAGTGGCATCAGCACTGCTGTGCACCAAACTTCAGGGGTGAAGTCCATGGCTACACTGAGGTCAAATATTTAAAGGAGCGTCTCTGCCAGGACTTGTTTAATACTGTTTATTTAGTAGCCAGGAATATTATCAGACTCTATGTAGGAAGTATTTTTATTCCTGAACAGCACCTTCAGTACATGATATTAAGTGATGATATGGGGAGCTTCAGCACAAATGGGCTTTGAATAGCCATTTCTTGGGTGAAGTTTATACTGAGTTTATTTGCTAGTGTTGTGGCAATACCTACTGTATCAGAGTAGATGGCACTATTTTGAATAAGCTCAGTGGAAGCATAGCTGATTAAACCAATGCCCCAAACTGGTACTATGAACCAGTACCCTAGCACCTCAGCTCTTCAAATGAGGAAAGGAGAAAAAAAAAAGAATTTCACTGTAATAAACTGACCACTACATTGTAAGTGATTGGCTTATTACAGTTCGATTTACCCCCACAAGCTATTCCATTAAAGAGCAAAGAAAAAAAATCAAAGGAAAAAAATGAAAAAAGAAAAACAGATGTTCCTGCTACTGGTGTACATGACACACACACACACACACATGCACACACACACACACACACACACACACACACACACACACACACACACACACACACACACACACACGCACACACACACACACACACACACACACACACCCTTCCTCCTGCTCCAGATATTCAGGCCCTGTTTCTGTGCCTTGCCCTCAACCCTCTTTTAACATATTCTATTATAAAAAAAATATTTTAAACTGTAGTAAACTGCATGTTACAAATATAACAGTTGCTACAGTTTATACCCAGCCTGCATGGGGTGCTACATCACTTATATTTTATTCTTAAAAAAGGGATTTCTTCTTTATAAACTGTAACAAACTGTTGCTACAGTTTAGGCCACACACAGAGTGGTACAGCACCCAGGTTTGACCACAAACGCAATACTGACTTTTTAAAGCTAGTATTGCATTATAGAAAGACCAGGATAAGCAGTTGCCCCTCTCGCTACACCCTAGCTATGCTACTAAAGCTCAGAGTGATATTGGGCATTATTTATTAGTGTCCTAATTGGAGTAAAGAAAAAATTGTAAATCTTGAATGGCCAGAAAAGTGATTAGCCTTTGTCAGGAATTTGCTGTTTCCTCCACTGTAGTGTGATCCCAGAGGTGGTATATTTAAGTCGGGGAGGTATGGGAGGTACAGCCCCCCACTTCATTTTGTCTGTCAGTTTGTTTTGTTTATTGTGATTTTTTTCCCCTTGGAAAAAAATCACTTTTGTGGACGTTTGAGATATTGGTAATCCGGTGTGTATGTGTCGACTTAAGGGCGTTCGATGAACAGCCCTGTCGATATGGGAATACAGATCCATCCTTATAGTATTTTTCAAGCTTTTACTCAACTTTTTGATATTCTCCTTGATTTGAGGGTCTTTTGATTAGCTGCATATCCTATGGAGGTTTTTTTTTTTTTTTTTTTTAATTTAGGTTGTAGAGTTTATTTATCTTGATGGACCACCAGTGTGGCTCACTTTTAAACTTCTCATTATATTTAGCTTTGGGAGGTACTACCAGTTCTACACATTTATCTAAGTGAGCATAAAGCTCGTTAGTGAAGCTACCTGCTACAACTATGTCTGGTGTTATGCTAGTGTAAGGGGATTTTTGAAACTTCATCATAGAATTTGATGATCTTTTACATCTGAAATTCTTGAATTCTGAGATATTGTTATATGCAGGTTTAGAGATTTTAAAGGCAAAGGTCATTTGTTTGTAATCTGATTTGACAAGAAAAAGACATATTTGGGGAATAGCACATGAAGAAATTATTTGTAAGGACCAGTTCTAGAATATTATGCCCTTTAGATAGTTTGTTAACAAACTGATCCAGAGGACATTTGTTTGTGAAATCTAAGAACTTTAGTGCGTATCCTACATTTGAAGTGTAGGTGCTAAAGTTTGTTAATGTGTATCATGGTATCATAGTATTAGACTAGGTTATTGTCTCCAAGGGACCTATTTAAGCCTAGACACACTTTCCAATAAAATTTGATGAGTACTGGCTCCCAAGGTTTTGTAGGAGTATAAATACTTGGACATTGATGGCTGAACATTTACAAGTTTCGTCTCTCTGATAGAGACTTAGGTGCCAGACAAGAGTATATTTATAGTCCCCATCTGCTGATCCAAGTTTTGCTTGAATAAATGAAGGAATGAACTCTGTTTTACATGTAGAGGTAGCCTGTTCTAGAGAAGGGACACACACATGTCCCTCTAGCATGCCCTGGTTATGTTGCGGGCAAACTGTAGGTCTCAGGATTGGGTGCTTCTGATGTTATTAGTAACACAGATGTACAATCTGCCCATTGGGGCTTCATCAGAGGATGCTTTGTAGGCCAGGCATGATTCACTTCTCTTCAGCCTGTAGGAGACCAAATATAAGGACATGGCTTGAAGTGGTCTGTATAGGACTTGTTTTTCACACTAGGTATTTTTTGTAAGGAATCCCTCAGGATAATCTAGATGTTGTTACAAATGTTCAGAATGTAATAAAGTCTAGTTTCTTATTTTCAGAAGCCAGTACAAATATTGCACTGAGAGGGATAAAAGGGATCAGTGTGCAGATTTTGATCAGTTTGATAAAGTAAATACCAGTATAAATGATTATTAGACTTCAGGACAAAATAAAGAAGAGACACATAGATAGCTCAGTCAGTGTTGCTGCTAGCTCCATAGAAAAGGAATTTCATCTTATCTATAAAGGGTGTGGCAGTCCAACACCAAACCAGATTATTTATCTGTCATTGTTTAAGGAAGAGAGAAATGAAAATATTTCCTTATTTACAGAAAATAAATTATGAAATAATGTACTTATTAATAAAAACACATCAAGTTTAGTTCAAATGTTTTAGTTGAGCTACAAGGAGCTGAGCATTCTGCATCTATCCTAAGCTGATTTCACAGTTGTTGAGAGAATCTACAAACCTAAGTGCCATTTTTTTCAATTTATTCTGACTTATACTACACTTGCATTTGATTAACTGTGCTGTTTTATTAACTTGCATTACATCTGCACTGTACTTTTTCACTGTATTACTGTTAAACTGTTTAATTGAGTGTGAACTGTTCTGCTGTTATATTTAAGTGTGTATCTGTTTTCCTGTTTGAAATCATCCTGAACAGGGTTTAAATATCTTTAGCATAGTCTGGTTACAGGATTTGCGGTATCCAGATCTGTTTGTGTGAGTCCTGTGTTTCCTGCTATGCCATCTTGTGTTGGCTGGTTCAGAGGTTCATAGGTGTTTACTAGGTTAATGGCTCTGGAGCCTTTTCTTTACAAGCCTAGCCCAAAAAATTACCCAGGCACCTTGCCACCTGATGTTAGTTCACAGTGTCCCTATCCAGTAGGGCAACTGGAATGATCCCTGGATTGAACTTTCTGTTACCCATCCACTCATCAAGATTTCTTTTGAAGAGGGCCAGCAAGGTGCTCTGCTTGACATGAATGGGAAGCCTATTCCAGTGCATGGGCAGTCTTTGGGAGATAAACCTGTCCCTCCAGCATGTTCTGTTAATTGTGGTAATGAGGTTGTGATGTCTGGAGCATGTGGCACAGGGGGATTGGGATTTCTTTAGGTGCAGCATTTCAAGTAAGGCTGGGTCAGACGTGGCTTTGTAAGTCAAGCAGAGATCACCTCTAAATAGATGATAAGAGAATGAGAACAGCTGAAGTTTCTTGAGTCTGTCCATGTAGGACATGTGTTTAAGGCCTAGGATCCTTTCTGTGAGGTACTTTTGTGGTCTCTCCAGCTGTTGTAGGTATTTGGTCAGGTACATGCCAAATGGGGCGTTATATTCGATGATTGGTCTAATGAGGGATGAGTAGAGAGGGATGATGACCTCTTTCTTTCTGGATGCAAAACCTTTGGTTATAAGATGTGATACATAGAAGAACTTTCTGACCACTGCGGCAATGTGGTGGTCAAAGGTGAGGTGGCTGTCGACCTGGGTGCTCAGATCTCTTATGGCCCCTTCAGTGTTCAGTGGGCTCCCAGCAATGTGGTAATTTGTGGGAACTGAGTTTTTTCCAAAGGGGATGACAATGCATTTTTTGGCGTTAAGGTTCAGGCCATGTTTCAAACACCAGTCATTGGTCTCAGAGAGGCCCTTTTGTAGGATGTCTGCATCAGTTGGGGAGTTGATAATGACTCCTAGCTTGCAGTCATCAGTGGACTTGGTCAGCCAGAGTCCTTCTGTGTTGGCCCGGACTTCTGAGAAGTAGATGCCAAACAGAAGAGGTCCCAGGACCGAGCCCTTTGAGACTCCACTTGTGACTGGTCGAACGTCTGACTTGAAATTCTCAACTTTCACTCTGTGGGTCCTGTCTGTGAGCCAATTTGCAACCCACCCTAGCGATGTAAGGATTGATGCCTGAGTGGGGAATGGTATCAGAGGCCTTGGCCAGGTCGAGGTAGGCTGTATGCACTGCCTTACCCTCCTCCACAGCCTTGGTGACTGCCTCGAAGAAGTCAACCAGGTTCAGCAGGCAGGAACTTCCTTGGACAAAGCCAAACTGTGTGGAGTCAAGAGTTTGGAGATTGCCTATATCTTTGTTAAGCAGGTCCATGGTGATGTGCTCCATAGCTTTGCATACCAGACTCGTCAGACTAATGGGGAGATAGTTCCCAGGGTCTGTAGTTGCTCCCCTTTATGGTGCGGGATGACTGTAGCAGTGCATCATTCGTTAGGGACATAGGCTGAGGTAAGGTTGTGACTGAACAGGGCACACAGATGTGGTGCTAATTCATTTTGTAGCTCATGTAGGATGCAGCCAGGGATATTATCAGGTCCCATGGATGATGTATTCTTGGCGTTAGTCAATGCAGTTTTACCTGTGCCACAGAAATGGTGGGTACCAGGCTTTTTTCTGATGTTGTGATAGGACCCTGGAAAGAGAGAGGGGTTAAGTTGGCACTGAATCATTTGGCCAATATGTTGGCTATATCTATTGGCTCAGTATAGGAGGTGATATTGTGCAATAATTCAGAGCAAATCTGAGTATTGCCTTTGATGTTTTTGATATAGCCTTTGTGGTTGTTTTGGTGTCAACTGCCATTCTGTCTTCTTAGCTGACTTTTAGAGGATTTGATAAGGGATCTCAGCTGCACTTAGTTGGAATAAGTGAACTGGTTGGAACTGGTCTGCCATAGGGTGCTTAGCCAAGAGGTCAGGGACAAGGGTTGATTGGTCTGGTTGATTCCAGTGTTTCTATTTTGCTTTTATTTTGTTGTACTTGCGGGTTTTAGTTGAGCTACAAGGTGGTAAGCATTCTGCATCTACCCTGTGCTGATTTCAAAGCTGCTGAGAGAATCTGCAAAACTAAGTGGGATTTTTCAATTTATTCTGACCTATACTGCACTTGTATTTGATTAACTGTGCTGTTTTATGAACTTGCATTACATCTGCACTGTATTTTTTTTCACTGTTTTACTGTTAAACTGTTTAATTAACTGAGTGTGAACTGTTCTGCTGCTATATTTAAGTGTGTATCTGTTTTCCTGTGTTAAATCAACCTAAACAGTTTAAATAGCTTATCATAATCTGGTTACAGGTTTTGCTGCATCCAGAGCTGTCTGTGTCATTCTTGTGGAGTTTGGAGATTGCCTATATCTTTGTTAAGCAGGTCCATGGTGATGTGCTCCATAGCTTTGCATACCAGACTCGTCAGACTAATGGGGAGATAGTTCCCAGGGTCTGTAGTTGCTCCCTTTATGGTGCTTGGGATGACTGTAGCAGTGCATCATTCGTTAGGGACATAGGCTGAGGTAAGGTTGTGACTGAACAGGGCACACAGATGTGGTGCTAATTCATTTTGTAGCTCATGTAGGATGCAGCCAGGGATATTATCAGGTCCCATGGATGATGTATTCTTGGCGTTAGTCAATGCAGTTTTACCTGTGCCACAGAAATGGTGGGTACCAGGCTTTTTTCTGATGTTGTGATAGGACCCTGGAAAGAGAGAGGGGTTAAGTTGGCACTGAATCATTTGGCCAATATGTTGGCTATATCTATTGGCTCAGTATAGGAGGTGATATTGTGCAATAATTCAGAGCAAATCTGAGTATTGCCTTTGATGTTTTTGATATAGCTAAAGAAGGCTTTGTGGTTGTTTTTGGTGTCAACTGCCATTCTGTCTTCTTAGCTGGCTTTAGAGGATTTGATAAGGGATCTCAGCTGCACTTAGTTGGAATAAGTGAACTGGTTGGAACTGGTCTGCCATAGGGTGCTTAGCCAAGAGGTCAGGGACAAGGGTTGATTGGTCTGGTTGATTCCAGTGTTTCTATTTTGCTTTTATTTTGTTGTACTTGCGGGTTTTAGTTGAGCTACAAGGTGGTAAGCATTCTGCATCTACCCTGTGCTGATTTCAAAGCTGCTGAGAGAATCTGCAAAACTAAGTGGGATTTTTCAATTTATTCTGACCTATACTGCACTTGTATTTGATTAACTGTGCTGTTTTATGAACTTGCATTACATCTGCACTGTATTTTTTTTCACTGTTTTACTGTTAAACTGTTTAATTAACTGAGTGTGAACTGTTCTGCTGCTATATTTAAGTGTGTATCTGTTTTCCTGTGTTAAATCAACCTAAACAGGGTTTAAATAGCTTTATCATAATCTGGTTACAGGTTTTGCTGCATCCAGAGCTGTCTGTGTCATTCTTGTGTTTCCTGTTTGTCCTGCTACGCCATCTTGTGTTAGCTGGGGCCTATCTGCATTTATTTGGAGTAAGTGAACTGGTTGAAAATGGTCTGGCATAGGTTGTTTAGCTAAGAGCTCAGGGACAAGGGTTAATTGGTCAATTCCAGTGTTTCTATTTTACTTTCATTTTTGTGGTACTTAAACCCTGCATTTGCACGTCACTCATTGCCACTGTGCTGTTTAACCTTTGTGAGGTATCTCAGCTGCATTTTTTCCCTTACCAGCACTGCTGTGTGAGGCCCTTCCTTGCAGCTACTGTACTGATTTTATCCAGCTCTACTAACACCTATAGGTACTCTCCTGAGATAGTACCCACTCTACTTTCCCTGACCTCTCTTCCACAGATTCTGACAACCATGGATGGAAAAGTTCATATAGTTTCTCCTCTAGTTTGTTTAATCTGGGCATCCTGAGACAGTGTAGTAACTGCCTCATGTACAGTGGCAACCCTCTACTACTATCACCTAGGAACACAAAATGTGAGAGATGCAATTACATTAAGAACCTAGAATCCTTGCTGTCTCAATTACAAGCCAGTACATCTGGCACTGAGAAGGTTGTCTGCTCAAACAATGCAAACAACACATCTCTAACACCACCCACACCTGTACAACACACTCCCATATATGCAGAGGTTCTCTACAAAAACATACCTAAACAAAAGAGACCTCCGAGGCAAAAACACACACGCACATCACAACCCACATCACCAAACACCACACATAGTACACATGCCTGTGTCTCACAACCTCTAAGTCCCAGCCACAAACCCAGCATGCTAGTCATAGCAGACTCTATCATGAAACACACAGAGGTGCCCCTCACCGGGCTAGACAAGAAGAAAGTCACAGTAAGTTGCTTGTTGGGTACTAAAATTCACCATATCATGCACACACTCAAGTCTCTCAACAACAGGAACTGTTATGATTCTGTCATAGTCCAAGTTGGTGTGAATGACTTGAGATGTACCTCTCTGGACTATATTAAGAGAAACATCTATGAGCTCACTGAATATGTGTCCCAGGCAGGTATGTCCCTAGCCTTAAGCAGCATCCTACTGTCACCCATAATAATGCCTCAGTAAAAACAGAAAATGATTGACTTTAACAATTGGCTTAGTTTTAGGTGTCATTCCAAGGGGATCCAGTACCTGACAGCCTGGGAGGACATGATTGACAGACCATGACGCTTTGCCAGAAATGATCTTCATCTGTCTCCCTTGAGCTTCAGGCTTCCAGCAAAGAGTCTTGTCTCTCCCATAGCGCCTTTTTTAGGCAAAGTTATGAGGACAAAATTAGCATGTTCAAAAATTCTTCTAAACAAAATTTAAAGGTCATTGCAAGCATTCCTCACCCTGGAAGATGCTGACATTTGGGCAGTTACTAAAACCTGGTTCAAAGCTATGGAGAGCACCCAGCCTTACCAGGTTACTCATCCTACCATACCTTCAGACCCCAAATGAAGGGGTACAAAGCCAAATGAGGTGGAGTTTCAATAATTATCAAACACATACACACCCCCTGGCTGGTCAAACAATATGACACATTGGAGATACTCCAGCTACAGTTAACTGTTGACAAAACACCTGTTCAAATCATAGCTAGCTGCAAACCCCCAACCATGACTCAGGACAACCACTACACCTATCTAGACTTACTTGAATCCATCAAGATTCAACACTCTACCCTGATCCTGGGTGACTTTAACTACCCAGCCATAGAGTGGAGACCTATTCTAGCCCAAACATGAACACCCAGAGATTCTTCAACTCTGTCAATGCCAATACATTTGATCAGCTGGTCAACACCACCAGGAGAGCTGAAAATATCCTGGAACTGGTACTAACCAACATGAGTAGCCACTGTAGCACCCCTACAGTGTCATCCTCCTTGGTAAGATCCGGCCTTAAAGTGATCACTTTCAAAGTCACCATTTACCCTGCCCCCCCCCCCTCCTTGCCAGGGTCAAAGAAAAAAACTTTTCCAAAGCTGACTACAGCCTCCTGAAAGAAGGTATAAGCAGCTTCACAGCCACTGTCCCTTCAGTTGGAACTAGCAGTAATGTCCAAGCCTACACCAAAAAAACTATATGAGCACCTACATAGCTGCATGGACTCAGCAATACCTGACAGGAACAAATCATCTTCCTCAAGGAAGAGTAAACCTGTAGGGTGAAAAGCAGAAATAAACAAACTCTATAATAAAAGGAACAAATTGTTGTTCAGGACCAAGAAGGAGCAGGTGCCAAGTTGGATGCAATATCTCCTTTGTCTGAACAAGTAAATAAGGTCACCGGTCAAATACTCTAAGGCTAACTTTAAGTCAGTCCAAATTGGCCACATCCACTAAGGACAATCACAAGGCCTTTTTCACATACATCCCCAGTCTCAAAGGTAATACCCAAATCTGCTCTGAACTGGTGGTCAAGAAAACCACATATACAAATGCCGTAGATATAATCAACCTGCTGGCAGACAGGTTCAGTGAAGACTTCACCCCATGTCCCCCCATCAGTAAACCAGGACATCCCCAGCATCTGGCCTCTCCCCTCATCACCAGGGAGCAGGTCTTTAATGCTCTCTCTCAAATGCAAAAATACAGCCTCTGTGGGACTTGACAACATCCCTAGCTGCATCCTACATGAACTCAGGCAAGAGGTCTCACCTCCATTAGGCATCCTATTCAACCAAAGCCTGAGCACCAGCTTCATCTAAGCTAAATGGAGCACAGTCACTGCCATCCCTCTACACAAAGGTGGAACGCCCACCAACCCAGGCAATTATTGGCCCATCAGCCTAACTAACCTGATCTGCAAGGCCATGGAAAGCATTATCATGGACCTTATAAATAAGGATATTGGCAACCTCCAAACATGTGACCCCACACACTTTAGCTTTGTTAAAAGGAGATCATGCCTGTTAAACTTGGTCGACTTCTTCAAAACAGTCACCAAAGCCATGAAAGAGGGGAAGATGGTGCACATTGCCTACCTTGATCTAGCCAAAGCTTTTAACTCTATTCCCCACTCAGGCATAATAGATAAACTCTCCCAGATAGGCATCAGTCCATATGTTACCAGATGGGTAGCAAACTGGCTCACTGATAGAACCCACTCAGTCAAAATACGGGAAGCTATCTCTAGTAGTAGACCCATAATGAGCAGTGTACCCCAAGTATTGGTCTTGGGGCCTCTACTGTTTGGGATATGCTATTCTGAGGTGCAAACCAAAACCGATGGTCAGCGGCTTACCAAGTTTGCAGATGACTGCAAGCTGGCCACTTGTCTTAAATTCCCCTAATGATGTGAACATCCTCCAAGAGGGCCTTACCCAAACTAATTAATGACTGGTGCCAGTTTCATGGCCTCAAACAGAATGTCAAGAGATGCATCATTATTCCCTTTGGGGAAAATGACATCCCCACTAATTATGACATTACTAACAATGTACTAAGCATGCAGTCAGTCATGAGGGACTTGGGCACCCAAGTTGATAGCAACCTAGTTTTTGACTATCACGTTGCCTCCTTTGTGTGGAAGGCTTTGTATATAGCTCACATCATAAGTAAGGGTATTTCATCCAGGAAAAGGAGGTCATAACATCCCTATACTCCTCCCTTATCAGACCCATTATTGAGTGCAATGCCCTTTTTGGCATGTACCTTACCGAGCACATGCAACAGCTGGAGAGACCACAGAAGTTCCTGACCAGGAAAATCCAGGGTCTCAAACACCTATCCTATACAGATAGGCTAAAAGTCCTGTATCTCTACTCAGTCTCATATAGACTTCTCATAGGTGACCTATGTCTGGCATACAAGGTTTTCTCAGACCCAGCCTTGATGAAGTTGCTGCATATCCATAAGTCAAACTCCACTGACATAATCCACATGCAAGGTTTCAACCTGGTCTGTGACATTAATAGAATTGTTGGTGGGATAGATTTGTGTCCTAAAGACTCTCCCATATGTGGAATAGACTCCCTGTCCATGTCAGGCAGATTACCTCACTCTTTAAGAAGAAACTGGACAACTGGATGAAAACAGAAAATGCACCCCCAGGGATCCCACCTGTGTCCCTGCTGGACAGGGGAAACAGGTGCTGACTTTGTGAAACATGGGCACAATTCTTGGCTAGGCTTATAAGGGTCTCTGGGCCAATAGCCTATTATCATGTTTTGAACCTCTAAACAGACCTCTACTGGAGGACATGACTGCAGTTTTGTCAAGATTTGAAGAGTCAAAGATTACAGCAATGAGCAGTTATGAGTGTAACAGTTTCATTCTAGGTATGGAAATGTCTTCAGAGTTATATTTTGTTGTAGAGTTCAGTAACAAGATTTTATAGAAAAATGAAAATGCTACAGAATGTTAAGTAGTGCATACAGATGACACTTGTATGAATGCATGTGCTGTAGATTGTGCAAATAATGTAATACGCAGATTCATGAGTTAAAGATAAAATAATTCCAGTTTATTTGCCATAGCTGAAGTGCAGGCAGTCAAGTTACCTCAATTTCAGAAACAGTATCTTATTCTCAGAGATTACAGCAACAGGGATGGAACAATGGATACAAATAGAGCAGGGTAACAAATTAGTAGATAATGGCTCCCTAGAGACCTTTACGCAAGTTTTTGTTAATAAATACAAAGTCAGTAAGAATAACAATTTTGTCATTTACAATTTCACGGAGATCGAGTTAAAACAAGATCTTTTTGATTTGTTTACTAGAGGTTTCCATTTTGTACCTCTAGGCTCCTTTAATTTAGCCAACGCTCTTGTGGATTTAAAATTGTTTTTCAGGCATCTCAACCTTGCACTCTATTTCAAGGGACAGTCACACAATAGAGAGGGACTTTCGAGAACCAGCATTTTTAATCCCCCTACACACCCCTCCCTCAAAGTATTTCAGGAACTTGTTGAGGACATTAGAAAGTTGAATTTCAAGAAACCACATACACTGCTTTCTAATTTAAGCACAGAACAGTTTAAGTTAATCGATTATCTCAAAAATGAAGGTTGTAGGGTTATGAAACCCGACAAGGGGGGTGAAGTGGTTTTAATGTATACCACTGACTATGAGACCTATCTCTATAATATGCTGCAAGACACAGAGCAATATGATTTAGTTTCTAGAAATGAGATGAATCTTGCTTACTCCAAGATTATTTTTTATTGACTGATCACTTGCTACAAGGGGCCATCAATGTGCGGCTCTTTAACTATCTACATGTCAACAGACCCAGGATCCCAGTTATTTTTGGGATCCCTAAAACACATAAGGGTTTAGATCCACTCAGGTTTAGGCCTATTGTATCTGGTGCAGGGGGTATAATTGAACCCCTAGGTAAATTTATTGACTATGTTTTAAAGAAATTTGTTTCCTCTTTACAACATGTATGTAAGGATTCATGGGACTTCCTTAAAGGCATCAAGCCCCACTTGTTTCAAACTGACCTTTTGATGATCACCATTGACATAGTAGAGTTGTTTCCTAGTATTCCACACTCCACAGGCCTAGAATGGTTTAATGAAGTGTTAGTAACAGATGCTGGGCTTGGTAACAGGGTTACTAACTTGCTAGTGGAGTTCATGGAAATTGTGTTGGAAAATAACTTCATTTATTTTAATGGAGAAATTTATAGACAGACGAAAGGGGTGGCAATGGATGCCCCCTGTGCCTCTCTTTATGCAAATGTGGTGCTCCACAGATGGGAGAAAACTTTTATCTTTTCAACTAGTTGGACTCAATACATAACACACTACAGGAGGTACCTTGACGACATTTGTTTGTTATGGAATGGAACTGTTGAGAAATTTTAATTATTTTATTAATTATATTAATTCCACCAGCCATTTCTTGTCTTTCATTCACAATCTTAGTCATGATGAGTTGAATTACCTTGATGTTACTCTTTTTAAAGATTACAGCAACCAGAAGTTTTTGTCTAAACTCTATAGGAAGGCCTCATTCTCTAATTCATATTTACATTTTGAAAGTGGGCACCCTTTCTATCAAAAGAAAGGTATTGTTAAAGGGCAACTCATCCAGTCATCCAGGATGTCCAGTACCCTTGATTATTTTTTGGAGGAAGTTAATTTTGTGAAAAAGTTGTTTACTGAAAGGGGTTACTCTACTCCATTAGTTAACATCTTAGCCGAAGAAGTTACAGAGAACAGGGAATTTAAATATCCCCCGTTATTAGGAAGTGGGGACACTTTGGCTGAAGGGGATGGAAAGGAACAGCAAGTTGAGTTGTACAACAATTTTATCTACACTTATTCCAATAGTTCTCTTGAAACTGAGGATGTGGTGTTGAGGCACTGGTCAGTCCTTACTCTTCATGATGAACTAAACCATTTAGTTCAAGAACATCCTAGATTTCTTAGACTTTATTGTGGATTTTGTTTCGTGGTGGTGAAATAAAGATTTGACGTTTTAACATCACTGTTCCTGGTTTCTCTCGCTTGTGGACATTTGGATTTTTCTTGGTTCTTGTTGCTGTTTGTTGCTATTCTCAGAAAGCAAAGACAGACTTTTGAATAAAATTTCATTTCACTTTTGTGGTCAGTAAGGGAAAAAAAAGGTAACAGTTTCAGGCTGGTACTAGATTTTAAATTGGTGTACATATTTACCATTCTAGAAGCACATGTTGTGAATGTTATACCAGAAATGACAGTCAAGTTAATTTGCAGGATAAAGGGTTTGCAGCTACAATTCTGGCAAATGAATTTTTCGTTGTATTGTTTTGTTTAGCAGACATTGTTAAGACCTTCAAAATATGATAGTAAAGTGTTGCAATGCATAAATAATATCTTGATACAGAGTGAGAGAGAAAAGCATTTACATATATAAAATAATGTTTTGTTGATTTATAGAATGCAGAATTTAAAGTCAATCTTACATTTTAAAAGTGATGGCGCAGTGAAAAGTTCAGATCCCATGGAAGAAAAGAGTGCAGCATAAATATTATGTGTCATTAAATCCATAAGTTCAAATCTCATACTAGGAAAATAATGCAATGTAATTATACTATAAGAAAAAGAACATCACATACTTGTATAAAGAGCAGACAAAGTTCCAGAATTAGATCAATTCAATTCTTGTAATAAACGGCTACTTGTAAATTGTTCATTATTTTATATATTTCATTAAGCGATTGAAGTTAGCCAAGCACACCAGAGGCACAGATTTGCGTAACTGAGTTATATGCCATAAAACAGTATGGCAAAAATCATTTTAATATTGTTAGTGACAGTTTTATGCAGTGACAGTTCTTACTATTTGTCCAAGAAAATTGTAGACAGTAATGATAAATCCTTGCAGCATTCAGTAGTACTGAAAATGTTAAATGATGTTAGCTAAAAAAAACCAGATACGTGTAAGGTAGTGGGCAGACAACTGCCCACTGAAAATTGTTTTTGTAAGTTATGACCTGAAGGTCACAGAGTAAATGTAAAAAATCTAACAGTGAAAATTATTTTTTTAAAGATTCAGAAATGCAAAAAATGTTGAAATATTAATAGGGTATCAAATTACTACTTTAGTTTAATTTAAGGTTGTGGCAGGGAAAAAAACAATGCCACTGAGGTTTCTGTTTGATTTAATAATAAAGTAACAGCCTTTTCTTTTCACTGTAGTACAATATCAGTTCAGTTACAGACTAGCAATAATTATTTTATTAGTGACATAGGTCTAGTTCACTGTAGTACATTATCAGTTTTACAGACTTACAAGAGTTTATATGCGTATTTCTTGCAGAAAAATGTAAACAAAGTCAGGGCAACAAGCTATGCTATCAGTTTATAATTGTTAAAGCTACACATATTATTTTAATGGTCTGATACTGCATTTTTTTGTAAAAGATTTGTAAAAAATTAATTTCCAGTTTGGTTTTAAAGCATATATGTTTGTAAATACAGTCAAGAAAAACAGTATATCTGCCACTCAGACTTGCACCAAAGATGGAAGGGATTGGAGGGCTTAACTGTACACAGAAAAGGACACTCAGACATTAAAATGGCTCTTCCGGTACCTCAGAATGTGACTAAATAAAGCATTGTTTAGAGTTAAAATGTGTTTACAACATGTGTGCATTTATGCATATTAAGTGTGCAAATGTTTTATATTTTCAGACAATTGTATGAGTACTAGTTTTCAGTTTATGTTTTTATTTGAGTTCAAATGATACTAACAGAAAAATGCACTCTTTACTAATAGTTTAGTTTCCAAAATATAACATTTACTAGATTTCAGTTTATGCTTTTATCTGTGTTCAGATAATACTGGCAGAAAAAGTATTCCTTGACTATTAGTTTAGTTACTTTTCAGTGAATAACATTTATACACATCTGTTTTAAATGGTCAGTATAAATATGTGCCACTTTACTGTAAGTTTCAGTCAAGTTTCAGAATATGACATTCATACTCAGTTATGAGTTCAGCATAGTACATTGCAGTCAGATTTTAGAATATAACACTCATACTCAGTTATACATTTCTAACAGCATTACTAGATAGTTTAGAACATACAAATTCATCACACCCCACATTATTCAGTTATTAGTTATGAGCAAAGTGACAAAATTATTTTTAACAGGCTTATTAAAATAAGTTGCCTAAAGAATAAGTATTCACTAAAGCCTACACAGGCTGCTAAAACTGTGTGTGCTTTGTGACAGTAGCACATCATTCTGTATTCAGTAAGTAAGCAAACACAGTAAACATTGTGGCATGCTAGCTATGTCATAAGCAGCTGAATTGTATGCTAATCAAACAATCCAAGATGGAGGAGCTATTCAACAAGCTATAAAGCAATTGTGTAGCCTTATTGCAGGTTTTACTTGCAAATTCCAAAACCTATAGGAACACAGCCACAGAAAATTGTTTGCACAGAAGGAATGTTAGGGGCTGCTGTTGCTCTTATTCATGTGTATGTACAAAGGCCCAAGTCTATGCTGCTGCTGCTACTAATACACCTTGGCCAAAAAGGAGAAGAGTGTTTTGACCCCATTTAACTTTCCGTGGTCTACATGAGGTGGAACTTGTTGAATGCTACAGAGTGGATGGCAACACACTACAAGAACTCTGCAATCTCTGTCATCCTCAATTGAGACTAAGGGCAAACTGAGGGGAAGTCATAACAGTGGAGACTAAGGTATGTGTAGCACTTAGAATATTAGCTATAGGGACATTCCAAAAATGAATAGGGGACCTGCTGGGAATGTCACAGGCATCAGTATCAAGTAACTTAATTCAGTTACTGAATGCTATGTTACGACATGCCAGTGACTACATATAGCTTCCCTTTACACCTGAGAACACAGCCACAACTATGCGGAAGTTCTATCGTGTAGCACACTACCCTGAAGTCAAGGGTGCCATAGACTATACACATATAGAAATCAAAGCACCACCTGGGAAATAGGAAAGGTGTACATAAATAGAAATGGTTTCTACTCCATTAACTGCCAGATAGTATGTAATGCTAAGGGAATCATCCTTAATGTGTGTGCTGCCAACTCAAGCAGTTAGTCCGACTCACATACCTGGCAAAACTCTCAACTGTATCAGATGTTTTCTTTGGGTAATATCCCAAAAGGTAATTTACTGGGGGATGCAGGTTATGCTCTTGAGCCATGGTTGATGACAGCCATCAGAAATGCACATGTACCAACTGAATAACACTATAATGGGGCAAAAGCTCAAACAATAAATATCATACAGAGTGTGCTTGGGCTGCACAATTACAATTCCAGTGCCTAGATACAGCTAGGAGAGCCCTGCAGTACAATCCCTGTACATGTGCTAAAATTTTCACCATCTGTACCATGGTTCACAAATGATCCTGAGAAAACAGCTTCAGCAAGAACACCAGGGGGAAGGGCCACACATCCCACCACCACTGGCAAGGTCACCACAGTCACATGCAGATAAGGAGTCAGAAGGGAAACAACCAGCTGCTTTGGGTGCAGGCTCACATAGGATTGCTCAATATGCTCTCGCATTGGCCAAGAGGCAATGGATAGCCCATGCGCTCACCAGCTAAGGGGCTAAAACTATCATCTTATGCACATTCATACAGTAACACTGTTGCCAGGCAACACTCACAACCTTTACTTACTCATGTATTGGCTGTGTACTGCTAGCATCAGACAGAGTCAGCCCCAAATTAAAACTCTTGCAACTGCCAACCTTCCAAGATAAGTGTTGAACCTGGAATAGAAACATGAATGTATAAGAATACTATTAAATGGCATATCCTTGCATACTGTTACTTGATAATAAGAAGGTATGAAGTGGGTGATTTTTAAAGCAATGATCAATATGTGACAGCCCTGACTTATGTCAATGTATGTGTACTCTATCAGCTAACAGTCCTTATGCATCAAAGATTCACACATTCATACCTCTCAAATGTATTACTTTTCATAGAATGTCCACAGTTTGGCCTCCTACTTTTATACTGGCAAATAATTAAAGATTGATGTTAGAAAATAGTAACACATATAAGAGATTCAGACTTCATATCCCTGAGAAAAATCCTATCATAATGCAAAACTTGTTACTCCATCAATTATCTAAGTTTGTAAGACCAAAATATTACAAAGACATGCATCTGGAGTGTTTCTCCCTGGGCCTCCACTGAAAATTGGCTTTGTTCCAAGTTGGACTTTCCCGGTAAGCAAATGTTAAAAAAAAAAAAAAAAAAAAAATGTAAAAAGTCTCCGTCTTGTTGGGTCTTTGTCCTACTTTTATTTATGGCTTGGTCCAGCATTGTTGGTCTAAAAAGTTCAGAGGGCGTACGCATTAGTAAAAACTGTAAGAAATTAGCACAATTTGCAAAAAAGCATCACAAACACAGATATACTAAGCACTAAGTCAGCTATGCACCCTGAGCATGAGACAAAAGCCTTATGTATCCCTGAATTCAAAAGCTAGAAAACAATGATATGGCATAGTTATCATCATTTGCACAGGGTATTGTGGGGGGGGGGGGCAGGAGGAATAGACTAACACAAAATGTAGTGAGTATGTCTGAGTAAGAAAGACAAGCAGGCAGACATTTGGATAAAGTATCAATTGGCCACTGACACAGAATGAGCTGTAAGCCACACAACTGACCCATGTAACTGTTATGTGCATGTGTTTGTATGAGTACTCAAGGTGAAATAGGTGTGTGTAAGTGTCTGCAAGAACACAGCTAAGTTCTGTGCTAGCTCTACATCCTGGTAAGTCAGACAGGTGTGAGACATGCATGGTAAAGGTGACAACTAATCACTGTAATCCCAGACCTTGAGAAGTGGCTCTTCAAGGAGTTGCACTGGCATGTCCATGCCCATGATCAGATGCACTACTGGTACCTCAGCATGACTGATGTCTGCTGGATGAGCTCTCATCATAGGTGCACACAGGACCACTACAGAAGCGCGATCGGGCATGGCCACGATGGCTAACATCAGATGATGTGGCTGACCTACATACATGTGGATGTTGTCTTCTCACATCAGATGTTCCATCACAGTCACTGCCCTGATTATATGTCCTGCTGCAGCCCCCATGGCATTGACATCATTCACTATCTGGATGACATTTCCAGACATCTCCCCAGTCCTGTCTCAAGCAGAAAGGCACCATGTCACCAAAATGCTTGGACAACTACATCATTCTCAGAGTCACTGAAGGGGAAGTTGCAGGGACTGGGATGCTTGTGTGCCATAATGTTAGGTGGCATAAAACAGAAAAGAAGAATACTACACATAAATATCACATAAATAAAAGTCCTGCTTATCCATAAAAACGTATTATTAGTTTTTCAATATTACTCTGTAGAGAAACACAAAACTACAGTTATTAAAATATAGAATGTTATGTGGTTGTGACATATCACAGTCACACACAAACCAAGGTTGGATCCAAAATAAGGACTAACAAAAGCAAACCTCTGTAAAAAAGGTTTTGGTTGTGGCAACACATAAAGGGAACCTGGTTCCCCCACCCTCAAAACAACAGGCAAATGACAGTTTGCACCAAGCAAGAAATAACAAATTAGTCAATTGTTTTAAGTCATTTGTTATGCAATTGCTAGTCACCTCTACCTGTGCCCAGCACTCCCTAGAGATGTCTATGGGCCATTATAGAAGACAAACACCCCCCATGTGTCATTTATACTATAGGATATTTGCATTTCACTGAAACAGGAATATAAGAGTGTAAACAGAAACAGTTGTTATAATGTTGTGCATCTGAGTAAGTAAAATGCTTTGACAAAAATTCCTATGCCTTCAGTAAACAGATAATAAAAGTAGCATTTGCTAATGGATATATATATATATATATATATATATATATATATATATATATATATATATATATATATATATATATATATATAGTTCCCCTTCATATGATCGAATACCTCTAAACTCGAAAGTCATAAACTCGAAACCAGAATCTTGAATTTAGAGAAACTCAAACATATGAAAGGACAAAAAAAATTAACACCTTTCAAATGTTTTTGCAGGGGGGGGTTTGCCCCCCTGCACTCCCACACCCCCCTACTTAAAGATACCTACTCCAAGATCGCACTATAATGAAGGAAAGGGAAATCTCCCATTCCGCGCTATATGCGTAAGCACAAAACGGAAGATTTTCCATTCCTCTGCTATAGTGCGGTCACGGAACATTCACATTTAAACTGCTAGGGCACAGAGGGACCTAGCCCCCTGCAAGAAGGTAAGTTAACTTTTTATTTTTTTAAACCTAAGGCTCCCATTCACAATTTCGAGTGAATGGAAATTCAATATTCTGGTCTTGAGATTATGAATTTCAAGCGTCCATCCATTCGATCTTGTGAAGGGGCACTATATATATATATATATATATATATATATATATATATATATATATATATATATACTTCCCCTTCATAAGACTGAATTAATATAAGCCTGAAACTCATAAGCCTGAAACCAAAAGCCTGAAAACTCAAAAGCCTGAAACTCAAAAGCCTGAAAACACAAAAAATACATATACTGACTTTAAACAACATAAACCCTATTAATTTCCAGTAAGTATAAGCAGGAGGGCTAGCCCCCCTGCACCCCCCATATGGGGGACTGCGGCCTCACACCCCCTGCTACTTAAATATACCAACTCCAAGATTGCACTTAGTGTAATGAAATGCAGTCTTGGAGTTGATATATTTAAGTAGCAGGGGGTGTGGGGGGCTCAGCCCCACATGGGCGTTGCAGGGTGCTTGCCTCCCTGCTTATACTTACTGAAAATTCATATGGTTTATGTTGTTTAAAGTCAGTATATGTATTTTTTGTTTTTTCAGGCTTTTGAATTTTCAGCCTTATGAAGGGGAACCATATATATATATATATATATATATATATATATATATATATATATATATATATATATATCTATATATATATATATATATATATATATATATATGCATATTTTTTTTCCTAGTGACGTGAGCAAATCCAGTGTATAACTGAAAAATGCAATCATACCATATCAAGATAAATCCAAAGTAATAGCAATCTTCTTCTGTGTTATTCACCTACACACGTCTCCTCACCTTCAGATTCCCTAGCTACATGGTTTATTTTTATAGTGTAGAGTCAGGCCTGTGAGCATGGTGAAGATGCAAAACAGGTGCAACCTCATTTGAATTTCTGAATGCCAAAATGTTGGCTCTGTGTAGCAGATGTAAATGTAGTGCAGCTACTCACTCAGTGTCGATTGCTAATGGATAGCAACTGTGAATGATTAGAGGTAGGGAGAAGGAAAATACAACTGCAGTTCAGACTCCCTTACCTTCGGTGAGTGTGTCACCCAGGTTGCACTTACAACTGTAGAATTAATTTTATCCCAAGGTTTTATTTATTTATTTATTTTATTTTACATTTGTTTACTGGGAAGGTCCAACTGAGCCAATGGCTCATTTTCAGTAGAGGCCCCGGGAGAAAAGCTCAAAGACATGATTTATAATAACAAACAAAAAAAAATTAACCATAAAGCTACTTAATGATAAGATCAGGAGTTACAGTGTAACAGTTTATTTATTCTATTTACTTATTTTATTTTATATTTTGTTGACCGGGAAAGTCTGACTAGGACAGAGCCTATTTTCAACGGAGGCCTGGGGAGAAATGCTCCAGATGCATGTCTTTGGCTTGTGGGAGGAAACTGGAGTACCCAGAGGAAACCCATGTGAACGCAGGGAGAACATGCAAACTCCACACAGAATACACACCAGCTGAAAATCGAACCGGAGAACCTCTTGCTGTGAGGCGACAATGTTAACTGCTGCACCACTGCGCCGCCCAGTTAACAAAGTGGTAGCTAAAAGTAACTCTGTAGAAGCATGTTGCAAGTTGACTAATACTGATACAATCAGAAAGTATAATTTAAATATATAGCAGGGTGTAGGTTACCTTACCTGCAGATTAGTTATGGTAACACCTAGTTTTAGAGAAGAAGGCAAGCTTCACTTCTTGGAAAAAGTGGTAGTAGTAGGAGAGAGTAGTAAGATGTATTTCCAGATAGGTGTGATGTTAAGTGAAATAAAAAGAATCTTAACCACAGGTAATACAGAAAAAGAGCTATTTATTGTTTAGGTGTTCTTTGAGAAGGAGTTTGAAGGTGGAGGTAGTGGGGGTTTTAAGTATGTATTGGGGAATTCTGTTCCATAATTTTTGAGATGATTTGAAAATAAGGAATCACCAAAAGAGTTGTTAGATTTAATACCTTTTAAGAATAGTATGTTAGATGATTGTAGAGTATGAGTGGCATTATATGGTTGAACTAGAGTCTTTAGATCTGGGCAGGCTTCTGGTTGATATACTGTGTTGTGAGCAATTTTGAGTTGGTTAAAAGATAGTAAGCTAGGTAGCTCAAGCCAGTGTAGCTGTTTCAGGGCAATGCAGTGATGTGTTCTATTGTGGACACAGGCAGCAAATTGAGCTATTTTGTGGTAACACATTTCTAGTTTGGATAGTTCAGATTTTCTAAGATTAGTGAAGATGGAGGAGGCGTACAGTAAAGTTGATAGAAAGTATGTTCTCGCTACACGTTCCCTAGTGGTAGAGGTGAGGAATGTTGTAGTCCTGTATAGACAGCTGAGTTCAATGTGTATCTATTTTTATGGTTAGGGTTATGTGCTTGTTATATTTTAAGGAGCAGCCTATTGTGACATCTAGTAACTCTGTGCTATATACTGGCTCAAGTTTAGTTCCATTGGAAGAGAAGATTTGGAAAGGGTTATCTATTGTTGGAGAATATCATTATGTTTTGTCTTGTTAGGATTTAGTGTGATTTGTTTTTCTTTCAGATACCGTTCGATGTCTGAAAAAGCTTTCTGAGTTTTAGCTACGAGTTTGGGGTGGGAGGGGGCTGTGCAGATGACTGTTGAGTCATCTGCATACTGCACTATAGTAGGATGTGTGGATGTAGAACTTAGATTGTTTGTAAAGATGGAGAATAGTAAGGGGCCGAGAATTGAGCCTTTTGGAACTCCAGTAGTGACTGGTAGAAGGTTAGAGATTTCATCTTTCCACTTGAAAGCTTGCTGTCGGTTGGACAGATAGCTGTGAAACCAAGTGATGGAGGAGAGTGACAGTTGTAGGGATGATAGTTCTTGTAGTAGTTTATTATGAGATACAGTGTCAAATACTTTTGACATGTCAAGGAAAATGGAGGAGACAAGGTCATTACTATTTTTGTGGTGGCTGATGGAATCTGTGAAACTAAGTAGGGCAGTTGTGGTGTTGTGTCTTGGTCTGAAACCATGCTGTGAGTTGGAGAGAACATGGTTTTGTTGTAGATTGGCCAGTAATTGAGAATGAATGCATTTTTCTAGTATTTTGCTAAGGGGGAGAGTATAGCAATGGGTTTGTAGTTGGAAAGTTCTGTGGATTGTCCACCCTTATGCAGGGTATTAATATAGGAGAGCTTCTAGAGTACTGGTACATATTGTTCAGTAATGGAGTGATTGATAAGTAGCTTTCTAGTTTTAGTTTTAGGTAGCACAATCTCTGATTACACTATGGTGTTAAGGGGGAAGGGGGACTTGGCTAAAGGAATGATTTTAATGTTTTTATTGCTCTTAACAGAATTGCCTTCTGTAACTACTCTCTTGCTTCAAACAACTTGATTATATATAAATAAGGAATGTTTTTGATTGGTTTCATTATACTAAACTTGGATCACTTGTTTGTGTGTTTCAATAAAGGTGATTCCATTTCTAATGCAACTGTTGACTACCTATTATTTTATATTTGATTATTTTGTAGCACGTATTGTACAGTTATATTTTACAGTCTGATATTCTACAGTTCAGTTTTTATTAAATGTACAAGTGCATAACATAATTTAAGAAGTGAACATCACACCCTCCACACTGCAAAGCTTCTTCTTGGTTTGTTTTGGACTCAGTATAGGTTGCATACTTTTTTTTTTTTTCTCTGAGACTTTGAGGGATACCACATAGTTCTCTTTTTTATCAATATTATTTTGGTTCTCCATTTACACATTTATTTTCTGAACTGTCATGTCACCCACATACATGTTTAAACACAACTCTTTAATGTATATGTATAAGTAATGAGCAGGTCTGACATGTAAGGTCTCATTTGCAATGAGCACTGTGCACAGTAATGACTGTAAAAAATGCACTTGCAATCCAACATCTCCTGTGGCAACTAGTGTAAGTTGATGCTCACAATACAGGTAAGTTAAGGTTCTAATCTAGCACAATCTCAACTTTATTAATACTTGTCCACTTAATTAAAAAAAATCATAAAAATGTAAACATAAAAATTATAAATAACAATAATTATGTATAGTACGGGAGCAAATATGAATTATATGTGTGACTGTGGGTATACTAACAGTTATGTTTCTGTAATTCAGTCCCAATATACTACTGTGTGTGTCTATGTGTGTGTGTGTGTGTGTGTGTGTGTGTGTGTGTGTGTGTGTGTGTGTGTGTGTGTGTGTGTGTGTGTGTGTGTCTGTGTGTGTGTGTGTGTGTGTGTGTGTGTGTGTGTGTGTGTGTGTGTGTGTGTGTGTGTGTGTGTGTGTGTGTGTGTGTGTGTGTGTGTGTGTGTGTGCGTGTGTGTGTGTGTGTGTGTGTGTCTGTGTGTGTGTGTGTGTGTGTGTGTATATGTGTGTGTGTGTGTGTGTGTGTGTGTGTGTGTGTGTGTGTGTGTGTATGGTTGGTGGTAATTATGTTTATAGTCTGATTTTTGGTATAGGTCTTTATTTCATTACCACTGGAACCTGTCAAATAGCACCATGCAGCTACCACCCTTCTTTTTCCTCTGGCAACATGACATCCTTCCTGCAGCAGAGTGGAGGATATCATTGTGTCAAATATGCATGCACACATTATGAACCAGACTCCTTCCATGACCCTCTGTAAGTCATCTCTTGACCTCTGCGTGTGTGATTACTAATTCTGTCATGGTGTGGTGCACATGTCCCATATGGACAGTGGCAGGATGTAATACAATCAAATATTCACATACACACAATAGTTTTACTATCTTCCATAACATAGATCTAGGATATGTTTTTACATGGTATAACAATGGCTAGGATTTCATGTGATGTTGGCCATTAACCTAATAATGTTCTATGACCCTATGAGCAGTTGATGTGTCAATTTTGCTATCATTGACATGTGCTGTATTGAGGTGTGGATGTACAGTATGGTTGCATGAAGGTATTACAATCTATGATGTGAGCTACTGTATTGATGACAAATGCTGCCATTGCATTACATGCTCCTTCTATAAGAGTAATATGCCTCCTGAGAACAGTTGACATGGCATGATACACTTTTATCTATATTGTTGGCATATTAGAGCATGTGCTTTTGTAGCGGAGCAGATCACCCTTCTACACACTTTACATTCCAGCATCACAGTGACACTTGCAGTATGGCACAAGTATGCATGTGTCTACATACCATGGTTAAATGTTCTGTGACAGACATCAGTAGGAATTCATATTGATTACATGGTCACATAAGTCTTGTCTCATACACATGCTGTAATGCTGTGATACACACAACCAATGCATCACGTTTTGATTCAATTGCATTAATTGTATATGCAGTTGTGTTGCTATACCCAAGGATTATTGAGGTTGTCAGAATCACCACTGTGTTACTATTAACATTTGTGTCAGGAAATGTTCTGCATTAGCCACAAACAACTAATCTCTAATGTGCCCTGATACAGACACAGTATATATTGTGCAACTAATGTAAGTACATGACATTGATACAGTTGTGTGACTGTGTGCATATTATCAGTGTGTGGAATGTGATGAATAAGCAAGGTTGTATTTAGAGGTCTTTTCACAAATCATTCATTCCAATAATTGTGAAATGTTAAAGAGAATACACATCTAAGCACAGGTCTGTATGTAGATGCCAACAGACTTCCCCAATCAGAGGAAATGGACAATCCGCTAGCTGACAGTTTGACTCACACATCACCCCCCATGTCACCATTGGCCATCAACCAAAGTATACATATAAAAATTGCACAGTTTTGATTCTAAGGTCATCTGTGCACTATCTATGCCTATTAACACAGAAAAAAAATCCATGGACCCTTACACCATTACAGGTTATCTATACTGTGACTCAAAACATGGACCTACCAGACAAAGTTGGATCCACATTTAAGCACAGCCTCCAGACAGCCTATGTTCTCGTAGAATGGTTTTGGTATTATATGGAGGTAGTCATTGCAGTCAGTCCTCAGAAGTCTGGTACAGAAACTCAAGAGTTGGTGCAGAAGTCAGGTCAAATACTCAACATTGCAGAATAATAGTTATATTGTTCAGGTGAACAGAAATACGACTGCAGAAGGTATGGGCATAACTATCAGCACTGTAATTGGAAACAGTAAAATTTGGCATTCTGAGAACAGAATTTGCAGACAGCATAATGCGTGCAGAAGCTATGGACATTAAGATTTGATTCAGTTATTGCTGATATCTACCTCCACTGTACAGAATAAAACATTCTTAACCAAACTACAGTGTATGCAGACTTTTATTCTGAAAGGTTCAAGAACTTTTGGCACATAAAGGAGATACTGGTGCCTGTTCGGCACAGTTCTGTTATTTACAAAATAAAAACACTCATTCCAGTTTCATTCCAGTTTCTTCCAGGTATTTCTAGTTTTTTCCAGTGTTCTACAGTCCTATAAATTCTTATACCAGTAAGTACCAATGAGGGCATCATCCTCAATGGTTGACCATATGAGAGCAGAGTACAAAAGAACAATGACATGGTTGGATCTAGATTCTATACCACTTCCTGTGCATCATAAAATTACCTCCTTGCTGCAGTAGATAGATGATGGTCAAATGTCAAATAACTGTCTACATTTGCTCACAAATTCCTGACTACAGAGTCTACTCTTAGGGGTATATGCTGAATGTAGTAGTTTACTGTGGTGGCCATTTTTCTGAAGGTTACTATGATGCGCTTTTTGGCATTGAGCTATAGACCATGGCTCTGGCACCAGTTATTAGTCTGTGTCAAATCATCTTGGATGATTTTTGTGTTTTTGGGGATTCAGTGACTGTACCCAATTTGTAATTAACTTCAAACTTTGTCAGCCAGAGGCTCTTGACATTAACCTTTGACCTCAGAGAAGTAGATGCCAAACAGGAATGGCTCCAAAACTGAGCCTGAGACACTCCACTAGCAACTGGCCCTTTTGTGGAGATTGATTCTCCAGTTCTAACTTCTTAGGTCCTGTATGTAAGCCAGCTGTGTAGGGTATTGTGTGAAATACCTTGGCCAGATCAACATTGGCAGTATACACCATTTTGCTGTCATCCATTGCTTTGGTGACATCCAACAGGTTGAGTATGCAAGACCTGTCCTTGACAGACCCCAAACTGATTTGAGTCCAATGTTTGTGTGTTACCTATGTCGTCATTTAGGGTAGCCTTGATTATTTTCTCCATCATTTTGAGTATGAGTCTATTTAAGCTTGTGTGTTGACAATTCCCCATGTCTGTGAATGGCCGATCCTTGTGCAGTGGGATAACAGTTGCAGTCGTCCATTCATTTGGCAGAGGTTCATAGGTAAGTACTAGGCTAGCTGCCTTTGTGGACCATTTTAAGCCTAGCTAATTTCCCTCAAAGGGGAATCAAACCCTGCACCTTGTGGTTATGACAAACACCTAAGCCAATATACAAACCCTCAGCCTAGCAAGAAGTCTGTTTAGAGGCTGTGGCTAAATATTTTTTCTAGTGGTCCTGATAGTTCATCTCTCATGCTATTAATGAGGCATCCTTTACAACAAAGTATAAAAACTTCTCATCTTCTCTTTGTTCATGATTTAAAATGGCATAGCTCATGAGATGTGGAACTGAAAGCACCACTGAAAGTTGTCAAAACTTTTTCAGATGATATAACAATGTCATTTGGTCTTGATAAATGTGCAAAAGCAACCTTTAAAGCAGGAAAACTGCAGCACCAGGAAAACATCAGTTTGAGACAAGAATGTGATATAAAATAACTTGAGCAAGAGGAGGTGTATAAATATTTTGGGATTGATGAAGGATCAACAATAAAACATGAACCAATGCAAATAAAACTTAGTAAGGAATACTTTAGAAGACTTAAATTAATCCTGAAAACAGCGTAGACATTTAGGAACAAAATCAAAGCTATAAACCAATTTGCTCTTCATGCCCTAACTTACAGTTTTGGAGTGACTGACTGGCTCCAAAATGTGTTGGATAGATTAGAAAGGAAAACCAGAAGGATGCTTCATGCTCCCCAAATTATTTATAAAAATCAGTGCCTATCAAGATTACATATTCCCTGTTCTGAAGGAGGGATGGGCCTCCTTGAAAATGATTACATGTATAGATCTGCAATTGTGGGAATCCACACTTATCTGCTGATCTCACAAGACCCAAATGTAGTGAAACTTTTGAAACATGAGAATAAATCTAAGATGACTTCCCTGCTTAGTCTAGCAGAAGCATATCAGTATCAAGCAAGAATGGAAATCAAACCAGAAGTAGATAAAAATCAGGCAGCAATTGAATGTGCCAAAAGACAAAAGAAACAATATAAGGTGAACACCAGATGAAAAGGCAAGAAATGTGGAAAATGCATACAGTTGCAGGTATAGAAAACGTCTAGAAGAACCTCATGTTGATCAGGCATGAACGCAGCAATCATTAATGAGAGGGGAATTCAAGCCAAGAGATGAAAGGTTAATACTGGCAGCCCAAGATAGTGGGCTGCATACACACTGGTTTTGAACATGTGGGAGAAATGGACAAATGTAGGTTTTGTAAAATCAAATTGGAAACAGTCGCATACCTTGTTGCTGGTTGTGACATACTAATGGCAGGACTATATAGTGAAAGGCATAATAATGTGGCAAGATTGCTGCAATGGAAATTGTGCAAACATTATGGTATTGAAGTGAAAAACAATGGAAACATGAGCCACAAAGCATCATAGAAAATGAAGTTTACATCACATGGGATCATCCATTACCAACAGTTCAAAAGATAGATGCTAGAAAGCTGGATATAGTGGTCCATGAAAAGAAGACAAAAGGAACATTTATCACTGAAATCACCACACCATTCAAAGATGGCTGCCATTCTGTAAACACTGCTGACCTGCAGCTCTTCAATAAACCTGAGAAAAATCTGTAACCTGAGTCAATACCAAGAGGTTTGAACATCAAATTAAAGACAAAAAAGATGCATCTACACTTAATTAATCTATAATCAGGGAAAAAGTGGAAAAAAAAGTATTTATCTATCAGGATTCCAAGTGATTAGCTAGCTCTGAAGAGAGAAACAAACAAAGGACTGTGTGCATTCTTCATTTTACCTGTCTGCTTGGGGAAAGGAAAATGTCACAAGAAGGAAAAAGCATGGAAACAACTACTACCAAAACAAAGTTGTCGGAATTACAGTCACCAGTAAAGGATGGGAGTGCAAAAAAACAAAGAATTACTAGACAACAGGAACAACAGAAGCCAGAGACTATATCTAAAACTGATCAGCCACTGAACATGGATGATATCAAACATGCTTTGTTACCTATACAAGAAGCTTTAAAGGACTTTACTCAAATACAAACTTTCGGAGTTTCATGTAATCAGCTGCTTCAGAGAATGGACAAAACAGAGGCTAGAATTTCAGACACGGAGGACAAAAAAGACTTGGTGGAGAAGAAAACAAAGGTATATGATGTGGATTTACAAGCCATGCAAAGCAAACTTACTGATTTAGAAGCGAGGTCTAGGAGAAACAACATTATTATTGGAGGGATCCCTGAAAACATTCAGTATGCAGAGTTAATACCAACTATAACACAAATACTTGAAATTTTGTTAAATGATGCTGATGGAGTGAAACAAATTGTGATCGAAAGGGCACACAGAGCACTGAGAGAGGTATAAGCTTCTAATATGCCTAGACCTGTATATGCTAAGATATTGAACTTTCAAGATGTTAGCAAAATACTTTTTACTGCAAAAAAGAATGGTGGCTTTGTTATGTGGAAAAATAATAAAATATCTCTGGCTCAGGATTTACCACTACAAATAAGGCAAGCTAGACAGTCTTTATCTGCATACTGTAAATTTCTGATTGACAAGCAAATTAAATTTCAGATGAAATACCCTAATGTGCTTACATTTATGGTGGATGGGATTAAATACTCTGTTTCTACTAAAAACGAGGCAAAGAGAGTGTTTCTGAAGGTTTTTAAAGTTTTACCTGCATCAGAGGGCTGAAAGAAACTCCCGTTGAGATTGGCATGCTCCTGAGGTCAGATCCAGTATGTACTATACTTCGAGGCTTAGGTAATCCTTTGTTCCCTGCTTAAGTCATTTAGGCCACTGTAAAATCAATAAAACTGTTTGTTTGCGATAATCTGAGGGTCTGCTGGCCGTTTTCTGAACTTTTATGACCTCTACGAACTATTTTCGTCGAGTGGTAAACAGGGAATCCCTTGAATGCAGCTGAGAGTATAGATTTTGATGTAACACTTCCTGTGGTCCGGCTGTGAAAGCGGTCCCTCGTCGCGAGTATTACTGATGGTTTCCTGGCTTGAGAAGCTGGAAAGAACTGACATAATGTGTTAATGTTTTTTTAACAAGTAAATAACACTAGAAGGTGTACGTGAAGCACATAATAACATCAGTTTTTCCTGTTTTTTTTTTCCTTAGGCTTATAGTTTAGAACCAAACCATATTTTTACACTATATGCAGTGGGTGCAAGGTTTAGCACTGTATACATGAATATAAATAGGTAAATAGTGACTATTGGGTGGTGTTAATCAGACAACTAATGTTAGTATAGTTGGGAACTAAAGCATGCAACTGCAAAACTTTGATAATTGGTAGTTGTAGGCACTGTGTATGGTACAGATTTATAATGTGGGATGCATTTACATTTTTTTTTTGTTTGTTTTTTGTTTTTTTTTTCTTTCTTTCTCTCTCTCAATAAAAGTGGTATATAAATAATGATTGTAACAAAAGAGGTATTTGGGGTAGGAATAAGTAGCTAGTCAATATATTAAAATTTTTCTTTAAATGCTAATAATACCTTACAATAGATATTTGCTTAATTATTAGTTGGAACAAAAGCTGTAGAGCAATAGCAGTGTTTGTTAGGGAATGTTTAGTTTAGACTTTGTAGTAGCTAAGTTAGAATATATAGGTTGTAAGTTTAGGAAATGTTTTAAGTTTTATTATATGAAGCTTTTAAATATGTTTGTGTTTTTAACCATGTTCATGTTTTCTCACATACAAGACCTATATAAGTCCTGGTCCAGGGGTAAAGTGGGTAAGCACTGGTTTGAGACGGGATGTAGGAAATGCTTCCAGATTATGTTTAGTATGCAGTTAGAACATATCCATTGGACAATTTCCCTCTTATACTATTATTGGCTAATTAGACCTGTCAATGTGGGAATTAGACTCATGGAACATTAAAGGGCTCCAGAACTTGAAGAAGAGGAAGCTGTTGCTACACATATTGCTACAGGACAAAGCTCTGTTTGCATTTTTACAAGAAACACACTTGTTAAATGATCAGTGGGATGTTATTAGGAAAAAGAACTGGATCAGAGCGGTAGTGGCATCAGAAGGTAAGACAAACAGTGCTGGAGTAGCTATATTTATTAAAACTCAATACAAAGACAAGATTTTAGACTCTAAAGTGGATCAAAATGGGCGATGGTGTTATGTTATTTTATCGGATAATGCGCTTGATAAACCTCTTTTACTTTTAAATATATATGCACCATGTAATGACCAACAAAGTTTCATAACATCATTATATCCAATCTTAACACAGTATGATGGTTATTATTTTATTGTGGGTGGAGACTGGAATACTTATCAAAATCCAAAGTTGGATAGGTCTTGTCCACAAAGAGCATTTAATAAGCAGGCTGGGATAGCATTAAATGACTTTAAGGAAGATTTTCAATTATATGACCCCTTTCGTTATGCACATAATATTAATAATGCAAGTAAGTATACCTTCTATTCACCATGCCACAAAATGTGGTCTAGAATAGATTTTTTTCTTGATATCTAAAGCATTAATAAATTTGGAACCAGTAGTGGTTATACATACTCGTTATCTATCAGATCACTCAAAAATTTCGTTAAGTTTTACTAAAGATTTAAGAGATACAAGAATGCATAGAGGTTACAATTGGTCACTCAGTCCAAATCTGTTAAATAAAAAGGATATATAGATGGAATTGTAAAATATCTGAAAGGCTTAACAGATAGGATGAAGTTTCAGGAACATACTCCTGATATTGAATGGGCAGCAGTTAAATCACAAATTAGAGGATTTCTTTTGCTAAAAGCCTCATATTATAAGAAAATGCAAAACAATGATATTCAAAAATTAGAAACAAAAGTGAAGCTTCTTGATAAAGAACTGATTCAGAATTTTAATGCTCACACAGAGAAGGAAATGTTGAAATGTCAAAGGGATCTTTTCTTGCTGCATAATAGTAGATTAACACTTCAGGAGCATAGGTGTTTAGTGAAATATGCCAATAATGTTCAAATACCGTCAAAAGCATTGGCAAGGATTAGAAATCAATCGAAAACAACTGTACATATTTCGGAAATACAATGTAATGACACAGTGTATTCTAAAACTGAGGATATTATTGATATTTTTGAAAAAAATCTATACTAAGGTATATGAGGGTCAAATTGAAAGGTCTATACATAAACAGAATAAAAGGTTCTTGCAAAAAATTTACTTTCCAAAATTAGAAGAGAGCCTGCAAGGTGATCTGATTAAACCTATATCTCCGGAAGAGATAGTATATGTAATTCAACATATGAAAGTACATAAGTCACCAGGTCCTGATGGTTTGACAATTGAATTTTATAAAGAGTTTGCTGATAGTTTTGGTAAAATATTGTCTCATGTATTTAACTATATAATTAGAAATAGAATTAGTGATCCTCACCTTTTAATGCATTAAAAACAATCTTTATACATAAAGCTAACTCAGACCCCCAAAGTCTGGACAATTACAAGCCAAAAGCATTAATAAATGTGGATATGAAAATTCTAATTACCATTATAGCATGTAGGTTAAAAAAGATTATGATACATTTAATTTCTAAGGAACAGGCTGGATTTATGGCAACTAGACAAACTAGTGATAATACACTTACACTACATAATATGATGATGTATGCTAAACAAAACAACTCTAATATGTATGCCCTTATAATAGATGCTCAGAAAGCATTTGATAGAGTGGATATAAACTTTTTGTTTGATGTGTTACCTTATTTCAATATGCCCCAGGAATTTATTCAGATATTACAAATATTATATAGTAATCTGTATACTACGTTATATATTAATAGGAGTTATTCTAAAAGAATACAGATTAAAAATGGTACACGGCAGGGTTGCCCTTTGTCCCCCTTATTGTTTAACCTTTATTTAGAACCTCTATTTTTATATATTAAGCAACATTTGTATCATAATGCACCAATACTTTATAGGAATAAATTATTAAAGTCGGCATTTGCTGATGATCTTATTATTTATTGTACAACCCCAATTTCTGATAGTGAAAATATATTAAATGTTATAAACAAATTTTCAGAAGTCTCTAATTACAAAATTAATTTGGAGAAAACTAGTATTTTCCCGTTAAGAACCCCTAAACCTTTTTCATTAATGTCCCTGGTGGGGAAGATATCATGTAAAGAAAATATTAAATATTTGGGTATTAGCTTCTCTACGGATAATAAGGATTTTTATAGTAATAATATTAAACGAGTATGGGAACAAATAGTAGCTGATTGTGGCAGATGGAGGAATTTAAGACTACCGGTATTGGCAAAAGTATCAATAGTGAAAATGAATATATTACCACGAATGTTGTATATCTTTAGGTCTGCTCAAGTATCAATTTCAAAGACAGTTTTTAAACAAATTCATATAGATCTAGCTAAATTTATTTGGGAGCCAAAGAAAACTAGAATATCGTATGAGAAATTAATGACCCCGAAGAGTAGAGGAGGACTTGAGTTACCAAATTTTGAAGTATACTATTTAATTGTGAAAGCCAACAGGAGTTTAAGAATTGCTAATTACGATGTAACTAGTACAAAGTGGATACCAACTTGGGTGGTCCTGAATTACAATCATATTCTAGATCGGAATATAAATCCTAAAGCTTTACCCTTTTTGGGTAAAAATAGTTTGATAAAGTATGGGATTATGGACCACTTAAAAACATATGTGTTATCTTTGCAAACTTTATTCCAATCAGTAGACTTGTTGCAATATATGATGGTTTTTCAACCTTTCCATAGGAATCCCAATTTTAAACTAAATAATCAGTTGATTGATCTTAGTAAATTCCATTAATAGTTAATTTGACTCTGATTGATGTTTTTAATAAATTTAATTTATCGGCTTCGCAAGTTAGACAGGAATTGAACCTTCCTAAGAGTTATATGGTTATAATGAGACAAATCAGAGAACTTGCTCTGAGTCATTTTGAAAGCTTTAAACCTGTAGCCGGAATTGTGGATAAATGCTCTGAATTGTGGCAGGCTCTCCAACAGGAGGTCAAATTTATAACAAGAACAAATGAATTAATTAAAGATTTAAAATTCCAGGATACAATTCTGTTGTCAGGGTATTGGGTAAACAAAATGACAGTAGCAGATAATCAGGTATTAAAAGCAATTGATTTAACAATAAAATCGGTCTCTTTTCAAAAGTTGATGTATACGCAGTTGATGATTTGGAATAATGCTTATTATACATGTCTTAGGTTACATAAATTCAATCCTAGGAATTCTCCAACTTGTCCATATTGCACAAATCAAACGGTGGATCTTCTTCATATGTTCTGGAGCTGCAAGTGTATATATATATAAACTTTGGAACTCTCTTAGAACACAACTACAAAAGATGGGTTATCAAAGTTCAACGTTATCATGGGAATTTATGATTCTACATATTCCTCCAAGAGAGCTCTCTAGATCGCAAACTATAATATGTACGAATATTTTTTTGCTGATGAAGTTGTATATAGCTACAAATTGGTTAGAACCAGATAAGACATCATGGGATAATTTTAAGCTTGTGGCTATAAAGCATATATTAGCACATAAATTACTCCTGAAGCAAAGTAACAAAAATATTAATAACCCGAAAATATGGGAAAAGGTTTTTAATATTATATTAGCATAATACTGTTACTAGGAATATATTAAAGTTTGTATATGTGGGGGAAATAATGTTTTGAAACCATGTATGGACACAAAGTACTTCTACAAATGTGTTGGCTTTGTTTTTTCTTCCCTGGTGTTTTATTTTTTGGAATAATGACGATTTTTATATGGAAGCATTTCGTGTAGATATTGTATATAGTTTTGATAGTAATAGTAGTGAATTATGTGTGTGATTTTATTGTATTTCAAAAATATATATAAATAAAAATTTATTATGGAAAAAAAAAGAAATCACCACACCAAGTGACTACAGTGTCTTGCATACAGAGGGACACAAAGTCATAAAATATCAGGATCTGCAGGCAGAAATGAGAGCAATGTGGAAGAAAGATATCTAGATAGTTCCAATAGTAGTAGGAGCAATGGGTCTTATAAAAAAACAATCTACAATCATATTTAGATATGTTGCCAATATATGTAACCCCATATGAATTGCAGAAGGAGTCATTACTGGGCACATTGCAGGTGGTGTGAAGAGCACTTTTGGCTCACATCAAAGATTGAAACAATTCTAATTTCATGAACTTTAATCATATTTTGACTTATGAATGGGGTCCATTCCTGTCATGGTATTAGAAACCCAAAAGACTTGGAGAAATTAAAAAGAGACATCCTGAGATACTAGCAATCAATCCAGTGTTATTTGCCTTGGAGAGTGCCTTGAGAACCTGCTCTGTAGTGATAACTGGGGGAGTTATGAATATGAGCATTTCCTGAGGGGCATCTGGAAGGGAGAGGGAGGATAACATTATTGCTAAATTTGTCAGCTGAGTTTTTTTATATCTTCTTGCTCCATATAAGTGGCACCATTTACAATTAATTTAGCACATTGCTGTGTACTGTCTTTGAGGTTATGGACATAGCTGAAGAAAGCTTTGCAATTGTCCTTGGCCTGAGAGGATAATTTTATCTCAAATTTTGCTTTGGTAGATTTGATTAGCCCTCTGAGTTGCTTTTTCAGATTGATGAGAGATTTTTTTACTTTATTGAGCATTGCATCTCCTAATTTTGGTCACAAATTTCTTCCTTTTGTTGTACATCCTATTGATGTTATGATTTTAATAAGGCAGCTTGTTTTTGAGTTGATCCTGTGTTTAATCCAGGTAGTTACAGCTGTCGCTATGAAGCTGATAATATAATTAATTATAAGGGGTTTCTGTGAACAATTCTGCATAGGCTGTGGTTTTCTCATGGTTTGGGGGCTTTAAATTTTGCTAGGGTGTCATGTAGAAGGAAGTTTGTCAAAGAATAATTCCTAAAAGTTCCAATGTTAGCTGATGTCCCTGGTTTTACTTTTATTTCAAAGGAGACAGCTGTATGGTCTGACATGACCAGCAAGGACATTATACTTGGGAGGGTGTGGTGCTCCGTCATGTTATTGAGGATCAGGTCAAAGATGTTTGTGCTCCTAGTGGACGTACATACTAAATGGACCAAGTTGTTTCCTTTTACAGGAATCTTTGGGCTTGCATGTTAGGAGTCCTGTATGATTCTCAGTTTTTATTGGGGTTGTTGCAGTCACCCATGAGTATGGTGTTGAAAGGGGTGTGTCTTCAGAGTACATTTTATTATGGTTATCCTGAGAGACAGAGGAGGATGTATAGCTTGCAAGGATATAGCGTGAGACTTTGTCTAAGATGAGATGGATGTGGAGAAGTTCAAGCATGTCTTACTAATAGATTCATAGATTAGTGCTAGGCTGTCTTCATGTGCCATTTTAAGCCTAGCCAATTACCCCATGTGAGAATCAAACCCTGCACCTTGTGTTTCTAAGGTAAGCACCTTAACCAATACGCCAGCCTCCCACCCCTTGAGATGTGTAACCTTTTGTTCCTTCCTGTGCGGTACATTTTCTAAATTTGTGGAAGTAATTGTAGCAACAATTATGAATTCATTAGCTATTACATATATCTGCATTTTGCCATAACTTCTTCTACTGCTTAAAGTTTTTTTTCTAATTTTTAGAAATGGCTGGCAGTGCATTTATGGAGTTTTACAGAAAGAATAGCATTTCAGTACAATCTCATATTTTATGGATGGTAATAGTACCTGCAGAAATATGCATTAGGCTATACATTTCTTTCATAGCACATGATACTAGATGCTAGTAAAATTAACATGTAGAAGTATGAAGTAACATATAGTTTAAGCAGATGCTGTTTTAGTAATTATAATGGTTTGTAGCATGGTAGACAGATATGTGTACATTTGTCAGTCTGTAAACATGCCAGGGATTCAATAAACTCCATGTAGGCTTTGCATGAAGCCTACATGGAGTTTATGTTTTAGCATGATAAGCAGCAAAGCTAATTGCATATTCATGTTTCTCATCACACCTACATAATTACAAGCAAGGTTTCATGGCTACCAGAAACTATGCAGAGCAGCGCTATGGTTGCCACCACTCCGGTTATTTTCCGGACAATCCGGAAATCAAATTGATTCTCCAGTAGTCCAGAAAAAACTGTGCAAACTCTGGTTTTCTGTTTCAGAAAGAAGTTTGTAAGTTGGCTGATTTACTATGCTTTTTTTTTTTTTTACAAAAAAGCATAATAAATCAACCGAAAGCAGGCAGCAGGAATGGGAAAAGGGGGGGCGTTCCGTGTCTAGTGACATCATCATGGCATCATAAAATGGGCGGGAGAGGGGTGGGATGGGTGGGGCTCCTGGTGACACGAAAGGTGGCTTTGCTCCAGTTTTAGCCACGATGAAAGGTGGCAAACCTAAGCAGCAAGAAGCACAGAAGCAAGAAGCATTAAAGTTTGTCTGTGAGCAAACCTGCTCCACTGGATCGCATGGACAGCTGCAATGACCATCAGTGTTAAAAATACTGCAATAACAGCAGTAACACCAGAATAAAGAAAAGTGTACCAAGTGCAATGACACAAACAGTTCATTGTAGAATGAAATAATGGAGGGGGAGGGTAAATAGCAAGGGCAACTACAAGAAAAGGCACACTGGGTAGATAAAGTGTGCTGATGAAAATGTGCACAGACATGAATAACAGGAATGAATAAAGAGGAAGAGGGCATGGTAAATATGGCAGCGTTCCCAAGATAGATATGTCAATGTATGTATACTTCCAAGCCAAGTCGGTAGCATAACATTATGTACATATATAGATAACATGTCACATACTACTGTTTACACCGCCTGTGCAAGTTCATTATGATATAAACACACATTATAGTATATATGACAGTCACATCAGGTTACATGTCAATGGAGTGAAAGATAGTGATATAAACATCACCGGCATGCTCATTTAGCAAGGATGGAATATACAATATGGGGTATGTGCATACTCTGAAGATCTGCAAAATGACTTACTTAAATATGAATGACGTCATCATAATTCTCAACCAATCATGGACACATAACACTAGACTCAGAAAAATGGAGAAAGGATAAGCACAGGCATGGACAGTTTTAAAATATTATGGTCATTAACCTGCAACATTGACAGAACACGTGATTGTAACTTATACATGTTCTGCAGTTACAGATGTATACAACTATAATGATCATCTCAACCAATCATGGACACATAACACTAGACTCAAACAAATGGAGAAAGGATAAGCACAGGCATGGACCGTTTTAAAATATTATGGTCATTAACCTGCAACATTGACAGAATACGTGATTGTAACTTATACATGTTCTGCAGTTACAGATGTATACAACTATAATGATCATCTGGATTTTGGAAGGGGAACTCACCACCCCTTCTTCAAAATTTTCCACTTTTGCAGGGGTTAAGAGAGACAGTGTTAATCTGGAGTTAAAATCATGGAAAATCCAGTTGCGTAAAAAATGTTGCATGACGCATAATCCACAACCTCCTCTGCAAGAATCAAACACATGCAGTCAGTGTTGTCACTGAGTAGTTTATTTACTGGGTGCAACACAAAAACATGTATCATATATGCATCTAGTAGAACACCTTTAAGGGAAGTTTGCATTGTCAAATTGGGATGGGTATGCATCCCAGAGAATAGTTCTTTATGCCTTACAATATGTAGGAGCTCACTGTGCCAAATGTAATGCAGAAAACAACGCATGCGAACACCACACCATTATCAGTGAATTCCCCAATCACAACTGGATATTGAATACATCTGCCACACTTTAAAGCAACGGATATTGTCTGAAGCATCTGCAATCGCTGTGTGAATTAAGAAGTGATCAGTGATAATGAATGGAACAGCAGTAAGTGAGACTGATAATGCATGAACTATGCCGTGTGACATAAATTACAACAGTGCAAAGTCAAGTGACAAGCATCGAGGAGACTGTCACTGTAATATTTTGCACATATCAAACATTACATGGAGCACACTCTATAAGTACATGTCAAACCTCAACACATGCCATATGATCACTGTCCCCCCAACATTGCCAGTGAAAATGTTATACCACAAAATCCTAGCAAACATCCATATGTGTTGATGCAAACTGTCAAGTGGTAATACTGATGTGATGTAGTGGTACATCCATGATGTAGTACAGTCAGACTATAGCTGTACTTATGATACAATTGGACTTCAAGCTGTACAGCACCTCCAAATAAAACTTCAGGCTTGAATCACGTGACAGTAGAACTGTTAACATAGTCACAAAACTCCACCAATTTCATGTCATTACATCAGTTGTACATCATATTCATAGATTCATTGATTGTTACTAGGCTAATGGCCTGGGAGGCCTTTCTAAGCCCAGCCAAGTTTTCCCAAAAGAATAATGATATCCTGTATCCAAATAAGACATTGAGGACCAGGCATTTATAAGCTACCTCTGTTCATAAGGGCATGTCTGCCAGCCCTTGTTTAAATTTCCTATTTTCCATTCACTGATCTAGGTTGCACTTAAACTGGGTAATAGACAAACTCAGTTCATATGGATGGGAAGCCTGTTCCATAGGAGGGGTGGTCTCTGGGCCACCTATCTGTCTCTCCAGCATGTTTTATTTAAGTCACAGACAAAATTCTGGCCCCTTGAGGTTTAACATGTTTAACAAGTACTGTAATAGCTATGTCATAGTGCTTGTTGGAGTGAATGACTTGATATTTACATCATTGAACTATATGAAGAGAGACATTATTGAGCTTTCAGGTTATGTGTCCCAGGCAGATATGCCCTTGTCATAAGCAGCATTCTTCCCTCACCTAGGATGATGCCACACTACAAACAAAAAATGATTGACTTCAACAATTGCCTTAGCTTCTGGTGCCATTCCAGGGGGATCCAATATCTGACAGCCTGTAATGATAGGGTCGACAGACCACACTGCTTTACCAGAGATGGTCTTCACCTGTCACTTCTAGGCTTTAGATTGCTGGCAACGGTACTTGCCTTCCCCATAATGCCTTTTTTAGGCAATGTCATAAGAATGAAATTCCCAATGTAAAAATATCATGTAGAAACAAACTCAGCGTTATGCTGTTTAATGCTAGGAGTCTAAATCAGAAACTGCACTCACTAGAAGAGCTTTTCACCTTGGAGGATGCTGATGTCTGCACAGTCAGCAGAGAAATGGTTCAACGCCTCAGAAACTACCCCTGCCATACAGAGATATAATGCCTTTCATGCATTCAGTTCACAAAACGAACATGAAAAACAAGGGAGGAGGGGTATCTATCTTCATTAAAGACAAATACCCCTCAAGACTGGTTAAACAGTATGACTCCCTAGAGTTACTCCAACTCCAACTAACTGTAGGAAAGGCCCCCTGCATGTCATTGCTAGCTACAGGTCCTCCACCATGAACCATGAAAACCACACAGCCTACCTTGACCTTCTACAGTCACTCATAGTACAACCAAATACCCTGGTCATGAGTGACTGTAACTATCCTTCAATCAACTAGGTAACATTTATGAGCACAAATGTGCTCACCCAAAGGTTCCTGGACTTTTTTAACACAAATGCTCTGGAGCCGATAGTCAGCAGCCCCACATGGGGCTCTAACATCCTTGATATAGTGCTCACCAACACAGGGGATTGCTGCACTACCCCATGTGTGGAGCCTCCCATTTAAATTATGATCATAAATCAGTCTTATTCAAACTAACAAATGTATCTGACCCACCCTCAGGAGCAAAATGTTTAAAAAATGTCTCCAAAGCAAACTACAGCCTACTGAGAGATGACATCAATAGTTTCAAACCCTCTACCAACACTGAGAGCAATGGCCCCTATACTGAGGTGTACACAAATGTCCTGTATAAACACCTATATAAATGTATAGACTCAGCCATACTGGAATGGATCAAATCAAGATGTCCGTGAAAAAAATAAACCACCCTGGTGGACATCCAGCATAAATAGGTTATACAATAAGAAAGAAATTGCTGCCAAAAAACAAGAGCGAATAGTCCCAGTAGAGGAAGAACTCCCTCCAAAGCATAAACAAGTAGATTAGACATCTTGTAAAGTCCTCTAAAGCTAATTATAAAATTAAATTAGCATCCCTAGCCAAGGAAAATCATAAATCATTCTTTAATTACATCCAAAAGCTAAAAGGGAAGACCCAGCTTTGTGCCGAACTGTTTGCAGATGGTACTACTCATACTTAACTGAGGACATTGCCAACTTACTAGCAGACAGGTTTGGTGAAAACTTCACACCTCTGTCCCTACAAATCATAATCTCAGTCTAAGCACTGGCTTTGTCCCAGCTGAGTGGAAAACAGCAACCGTAATCTCCTTACAAAAAGGGGTCCTTCAACTGTCCCCAGGAAGTATAGACCCATAAGCCTAACCAGCCTTATCTGCAAGGCCATGGAAACAATCATCATGGACCTTAACAACAGGTATATAGTGACCTTCAAACTCTTGACCCAACCCAGTTTAGCTTCGTTAAGGACAGATCTTACCTTCTAAACTTGGTGGACATTTTTGAGAATCTCACCAAGGCCCTGGACGAAGACAAAACAGTTCACACTCCCTATCTTGCCCTAGCCAAGGCATTTGACACAATCCCCCAGTCAGGCATCATTGAGAAACTCACCTAGCTGGGGGATTAACCCTTACGTCATTAGATGGGTTGACAACTGGCTCACAAACAGAACACATACCGTTAAAATTGGGGATGCCACCTCTACTAGCAGACCTGTTACCAGTGGTATTCCACAATGATGTGTGCTAGGTCTCCTACCTTTTGGTATCTATTTTTCAGAAGTCCAGGCAAAAATAGATGGCCTATGATTTACCAAGTTAGCTAATGAATGCAAACTGGGAGCAATCATTGAATCCCCCAAAGATGTCAACATACTACAAAATGGGCTTACACAGACAGATGATTGGTGTCAAAGCCCCAGACTTAAACTAAATGCAAAAAAAATGCATTATCATCCCATTTGGCAAAGATGAAACCCCTGTTGATTACAGCATTAATAATACCCCATAAGTTCAAACCCAGTGGTGAGGGATTTAGGAACACGGGTCTATATCACGTAATCAAAGTTACAGAACTTTGGATACCATATGGCCAAATGGATAAAAAAAACAAAAAGAAAAACAAAACTAACTGTTTTAAGTTGGGGGCAAGCCCCCCTGCACCCCCCCACGTGGGGGGCTGCACCCTCACACCCCCTGGTACTTAAATATACCAACTCCAAGATCGCACTTTAACAGAGTATGGTGCAGAAAGAGAAGATGTCCCTTTCCTACACTGTAGCACGATCTCTGAGCTGGTATATTTAAGTAGGTAAGTAAGTGTGGGGGTGCAGGGGGGCTTGTCCCCCTGCTTAAACCCTTTTTTTTGTATTTCCCATGTTTTTTTTTCGAAGTTCTGCAACTTTGATCACTAGTGTTCGATGTTTAGTAATTCGAAGTTGTAGAACTTCGACAATGTCATATAGACCCTAGGAACACAAGTTGATATCAGCCTTAACTTTGTTCATCAGGTGTCCACAATAGTAAAGAAGGACTTCTACATTCATTGCACACCTCATTAACAAGGGCATAGCATCTGAAGATGAAGAGGTTATAACTCCCCTGCACTCGTCTCTCATCAGAATTATAAGACAATATTGTGCTCCTTTCTGTATGTACCTCACCAGACATCTACAGCAACTGG